>NW_022987597.1:0-137500 GCF_902827165.1 Trematomus bernacchii
CATCTCCACTCCAGGCTCGTTTTAAAAAGGGAGTATACGACACGTTACTTACCTGCTCACGGGAAAATACGGCAGCTTCACGAGGCGCGTCCCATAATTAATTCAGAAATCCATCTCACATCTCCAGGCTCGTTTTAAAAGGGAGTATACGACAGCTTCACGGGGCTCCGCCCCTGCTATATAAGAGGGAAGCCATCTCCTAGGCTCACTCTGTTCCGGTCAGCCTGTCCTTCTGCATGCTGAAGCCTGCTCGCACAGCTGCAATTTTTTGAGACGCACAGTGCTGGGAATGATCTCCCATGCACGGCCATTCCTAAGAGGAGATTGTATGGATGTAATGGCCGAAACAATCAATGATATCTGGGTTATCTACTGAAGATGTGTGAATTTTTAATGTGGGTGACAGTATAAACACTACCATGATATGTCACCTTAAACATAATTTTTATCCGAAACAGTTTACGAGAGGTACTTGAGTGAGATATGATTACACCTGGACTTAATCTACGACGGAGAGTGCATCGATATCACTGCCTACGGCAGTGAGATCCAAATCTTTTTACCTAACACGCCAGTTCCTCATGATGACGTTCAGTGTTTTGATCTCAGGTCTAGGACTCCGTAGCTGCTGTGTGGAGATCTGCTTAGCTCCACTTACACACTCTCCCTCCGCCTATAACCCTAAACCATCTCATCTCCACGCCTAACCCCTAAATGGTGGCCCCCAGGCCTGAACCTAAATGGTGGCCTACGCTCTTAGCCCGATCTGTGTTGGAAAGCTAAAAAGTAAGCCCACACACTGGAACACGTTACTTACCTGCTCACGGGAAAAATACGGCAGCTTCACGAGGCCGTCCCATAATTAATTCAGAAGCCATCTCCAGGCTCGTTTTAAAAGGGAGTATACTACACGTTACTTACCTGCTCACGGGAAATACGGCAGCTTCACGAGGCGCGTCCCATAATTAATTCAGAAGCCATCTCCAGGCTCGTTTTAAAAGGGAGTATACGACACGTTACTTACCTGCTCACGGGAAAATACGGCAGCTTCACGAGGCGCGTCCCATAATTAATTCAGAAGCCATCTCCAGGCTCGTTTTAAAAGGGAGTATACGACACGTTACTTACCTGCTCACGGGAAAATACGGCAGCTTCACGAGGCGCGTCCCATAATTAATTCAGAAGCCATCTCCAGGCTCGTTTTAAAAGGGAGTATGCGACACGTTACTTACCTGCTCACGGGAAAATACGGCAGCTTCACGAGGCGCGTCCCATAATTAATTCAGAAGCCATCTCCAGGCTCGTTTTAAAAGGGAGTATACGACACGTTACTTACCTGCTCACGGGAAAATACGGCAGCTTCACGAGGCGCTCCCATAATTAATTCAGAAGCCATCTCCAGGCTCGTTTTAAAAGGGAGTATACGACACGTTACTTACCTGCTCACGGGAAAATACGCAGCTTCACGAGGCGCGTCCCATAATTAATTCAGAAGCCATCTCCAGGCTCGTTTTAAAAGGGAGTATACGACACGTTACTTACCTGCTCACGGGAAAATACGGCAGCTTCACGAGGCGCGTCCCATAATTAATTCAGAAGCCATCTCCAGGCTCGTTTTAAAAGGGAGTATACGACACGTTACTTACCTCTCACGGGAAAATACGGCAGCTTCACGAGGCGCGTCCCATAAGTAATTCAGAAGCCATCTCCAGGCTCGTTTAAAAGGGAGTATACGACACGTTACTTACCTGCTCACGGGAAAATACGGCAGCTTCACGAGGCGCGTCCCATAATTAATTCAGAAGCCATCTCCAGGCTCGTTTTAAAAGGGAGTATACGACAGCTTCACGGGGCTCCGCCCCTGCTATATAGAGGGAAGCCATCTCCTAGGCTCACTCTGTTCCGGTCAGCCTGTCCTTCTGCATGCTGAAGCCGCTCGCACAGCTGCAATTTTTTGAGACGCACAGTGCTGGGAATGATCTCTCCATGCACGGCCATTCCTAAGAGGAGATTGTATGGATGTAATGGCCGAAACAATCAATGATATCTGGGTTATCTACTGAAGATGTGTGAATTTTTAATGTGGGTGACAGTATAAACCTACCATGATATGTCACCTTAAACATAATTTTTATCCGAAACAGTTTACGAGAGGTACTTGAGTGAGATATGATTACACCTGGACTTAATCTACGACGGAGAGTGCATCGATATCACTGCCTACGGCAGTGAGATCCAAATCTTTTTACCTAACCCTAACCCTAACCCTAACCCTAACCCTAACCCTAACCCTAACCCTTTTAAAGTCAGAACAACAACCAAGCCTTTTCTTCCACTGGATCCACCTGTATCAGAATCATTTAATTCTGGTCTATTGACCCATTCTTTCTCTACCTTTAAGTTCACTGACCTGACCAACCTACCAGTCCTTTTACTCCCCTAGTTGGGACCAATTGAATAACAATAACACACGACCGGGGATTTGATCAGCCTCGGCGGGGCCACCCCGGGGTGAGGGTCTGGTGATAATGGCCGAAACACCCCGATGATCTCTGGGTCCACTACTGATGATGTGTTCCAAACAAAAATCATAAAGGACTATTTTGTTCCCCAAATACCTCTATTTTGGAGCTCAAAAAACAACTGACTACCCTTCACTTTGGGATTTTACCATTTGCTCTATATATTGTACCACTTTTGTTTTTATACAGACTACCAATTCTCACTATTATGAGAACGGGTCATATGATTCTCCATCTTATTCATTAATAGGTCTAGTACCTGACCATTCATCTAATCATTAAACTTAACCAATCGAGCTTTGCTGCCTAAACTTAAACTCTGGCCCCTTAAGTCTAACCCCAACCAATCGGGCTTTGCTGCCTGAACCTAAACTCTGGCTCCTTACCCAATTCTAAACCTAACCCTAACCTTAACCTTAACCCTAAACCTAACCAATCGAACCTTGCCGCCTAAACTTAAACTCTGGCCCCTTACCCAATTCTAAATCTAACCCTAACCTTAACCCTAACCCTAAACCTAACCAATCGAACCTTGCCGCCTAAACTTAAATTCTGGCCCCTACCCAATTCTAAAACCTAACCCTAAACCTTAACCCCAACCCTAACCCTAAACTTAACCAATCGAACCTTGCCGCCTAAACTTAAACTCTGGCCCCTTACCCCAATTCTAAACCTAACCAAACCGAACTTTACTGCCTGAACCTAAACTCTGGCTCCTCATCCAATTCTAAACCTAACTAATCAAGCTTTGCTACCTAAAACCTAAACTCTGGCTCCTTACCTAATCTTAAAATACATCTCCACAAATAGCTTTACTATTTAACTCTCAATTCAAACCATTAAAATTAACTTATGGTACACTTTTCATCTAAATCCTCAAAACTCTAAATTAATGAAACCACATTTTCTCCTCCCCACTTTTTCATTCTACTCTTTTTCTGACCCCTTTCCGAACGAACTCCTTTGTGTGTGACGATAGGAAACGGGTTAAAAACAGATACGGCTAAAGCGGCAAGGGGAGACATCCGCGGTAACCACCGCTAAGCTCCTCGTCTCTGTCCTTCAAGCTTAAATTACCCTGTCTACTACTGCAACTTTCATATTTATGATTCAGTCATGATACTAAGCTAGGGTAGGCGCCGACACGTTATCGAATGGCCCGTGCCTCTCCTTGGATCTCTGTATAACCATGAAGTCGTCGGGCGACATGGGGAGATCTGGTGGTCTTTACCTAACCTAACCCTAACCCTAACCCTAACCCTAACCCTAACCCTAACCCTAACCCTAACCCTATCTGGTGGTCTTTACCTAACCTAACCCTAACCCTAACCCTAACCCTAACCCTAACCCTAACCCTAACCCTAACCCTAACCCTCCTTGGATCTCTATCTAACCATGAAGTCGTCGGGCGACATGGGGAGATCTGGTGGCCCTTACAAAAACCTAACCCTAACCCTAACCCTAACCCTAACCCTAACCCTAACCCTAACCCTAACCCTAACCTAACCCTAACCCGTTATCGAATGGCCCGTGCCTCTCCTTGGATCTCTGTATAACCATGAAGTCGTCGGGCGACATGGGGAGATCTGGTGGTCTTTACCTAACCTAACCCTAACCCTAACCCTAACCCTAACCCTAACCCTAACCCTCTCCTTGGATCTCTATCTAACCATGAAGTCGTCGGGCGACATGGGGAGATCTGGTGGCCCTTACAAAAACCTAAACCCTAACCCTAACCCTAACCCTAACCCTAACCCTAACCCTAACCCTAACCCTAACCCTAACCCTACCCTAGCACATTTAATTCCTCTGATGACACGTCCTCTGGTCCATTTAGGGACCTGCCGTGGGATGCAACGGGACTTATACCTCTGCCTTTTCTCCTGTTAAATCTATCTTGATAATTTAATAAATTAATTAGAATTAATTTGACTAATATAACATTAATAATATAACTATTTATAAATATTTAAAACTTAAAAATAGAATTTTAACAATTAAAATTAATTTATTACATTTTTAAACTTAAATAACTCAATTGAGACAACTCATAGTATTTATAAAAACAATATCTTTTTAGATTAAGGGTACCGTTCTTTATTTTCTCTCGTAGTTCATTCCTAGACTTTTAAAGTCAGAACAACAACCAAGCCTTTTCTTCCACTGGATCCACCTGTATCAGAATCATTTAATTCTGGTCTATTGACCCATTCTTTCTCTACCTTTAAGTTCACTGACCTGACCAACCTACCAGTCCTTTTACTCCCCTAGTTGGGACCAATTGAATAACAATAACACACGACCGGGGATTTGATCAGCCTCGGCGGGGGCCACCCCGGGGTGAGGGTGTCTGGTGATAATGGCCGAAACACCCGATGATCTCTGGGTCCACTACTGATGATGTGTTCCAAACAAAAATCATAAAGGACTATTTTGTTCCCCAAATACCTCTATTTTGGAGCTCAAAAAACAACTGACTACCCTTCACTTTGGGATTTTACCATTTGCTCTATATATTGTACCACTTTTGTTTTTATACAGACTACCAATTCTCACTATTATGAGAACGGGTCATATGATTCTCCATCTTATTCATTAATAGGTCTAGTACCTGACCATTCATCTAATCATTAACTTAACCAATCGAGCTTTGCTGCCTAAACTTAAACTCTGGCCCCTTAGCTAATTCTAACCCCAACAATCGGGCTTTGCTGCCTGAACCTAAACTCTGGCTCCTTACCCAATTCTAAACCTAACCCTAACCTTAACCTTAACCCTAAACCTAACCAATCGAACCTTGCCGCCTAAACTTAAACTCTGGCCCCTTACCCAATTCTAAATCTAACCCTAACCTTAACCCTAACCCTAAACCTAACCAATCGAACCTTGCCGCCTAAACTTAAATTCTGGCCCCTTACCCAATTCTAAACCTAACCCTAACCTTAACCCCAACCCTAACCCTAAACTTAACCAATCGAACCTTGCCGCCTAAACTTAAACTCTGGCCCCTTACCCAATTCTAAACCTAACCAACCGAACTTTACTGCCTGAACCTAAACTCTGGCTCCTCATCCAATTCTAAACCTAACTAATCAAGCTTTGCTACCTAAAACCTAAACTCTGGCTCCTTACCTAATCTTAAAATACATCTCCACAAATAGCTTTACTATTTAACTCTCAATGGGTTCAATTCAAACCACTAAAATTAACTTATGGTACACTTTTACCTAAATCTCCAAACTCAAAATTAATTTAGAAAACCACATTCTCTCTACCCACTTTTTCATTCTGCTCTCTCCACTCCGACCCCTTTGCCGCTCAAGTCCTTCGGGGTCTCCCGAGCCTGTTTACGGGTTAAACGGAGACGGCCAATTTGGCGGGGGGGGGTGTCCGCCGTAACCACAGCTAGCCTCCTCGACTCTGTTCTTCAAACTTAACTTACCTTATCCACTTCACACCCTTCATATTTATGACTCAGTCTATGGTACTAAGCTAGGGTAGGCGCCGACACGTTATCGAATGGCCCGTGCCTCTCCTTGGATCTCTGTATAACCATGAAGTCGTCGGGCGACATGGGGAGATCTGGTGGCCCTTACAAAAACCTAACCCAGCCAGTGCCTCGACAAATGGGGGACCTGCACCGAACCGAGGTATCATTGACTGAGCCGCTCGTTTTCTTTCCTACCACTGATCAATTAGACTACTTTACCTGCAATTAAAATCAAAAACTCCTCCCAAACACTATGAGTCTCCGACCGTGGTCAGTTTAATCTGCCGCGAAGAGTTCGTCTCTGTTGTCATGGAGTTCTCTGAACAACTGAAATTTCTACTTATCAGTCAGTGGGTAACCTATGGGTAACCTGACACTAGATTTTCAGATGGGGTTTTGTTGCTTCTAGAACAAAACCAAAGATTGGGGTGTCGCAGGCGACTTCGGCCGCCTTCGTCCCCTTAAGTACAGACGTTTTGGGAGGTACAGTCTAGTAAAAAACATCTTCACAAAAAACCTTTAAAAAGAAATGCTATTTTTATGCTAACATGCGAAACTTTACTATTTCGAACAGTTAAATATCCCAAAAATCAGGATTAATATTATAGTTTAACATCAAATATTTGAAATCCAATATCTAAAATGGTTATCTTATCTATCTCACCTCTCTCCTTTCTATTCTAAACCGTTACCCTCTCGGACTCTTCTAATCCTGGACATGGGGTATAGGTTACCAGAGGGAGGGTATCCAGCGTACACGCATTATACCTCCATACCTCTCACCAACTCCAACTAAAGTCCCAGCAGGGACCTTTTTTATCTACTCCTCATCACTTTAATCTATCGCTTTACCAACCTTTCCCCTCTCGGACCTCCCGGGGCTCCGTTTAGAGGGTAACAGGTTAAGAGAGAAAGCCTATCCCGGCGGGGGAGTATGGAAGGTAGTCACTGACCTACTCTTTACCTCTCACCACTCCTAAAGGTTCCGTGGGGGACCTTTTCTCTTTTCCACCTCTCCTCTAAAAACCCTGCCAATATAAGTTTTTGATTGACGCTACATACTAAGCTATATGCTAATACCAGAAGTACAAACAAGAACACAACAATATTAAAAATAACAAAAATAACTCAAAATAACGAAATACTAACTTTATGCTACATGCTAAGCTACATGCTAATGCTAGAAGTACAAACAAGAACACAACAATATCAAAAATAACTCAAAAAACGAAATGCTAATTGTATGCTACATGCTAAGCTATATGCTAATGCTAGAAGCACAAGCAAGAACATAACAACATTAAAAATAACAAAAATAACTCAAAAAAACGAAATGCTAACTTTATGCTACATGCTAAGCTACATGCTAAGCTATATGCTAATCATAGAAGCACAAACAAGAACACAACAATATTCAAAATAACAAAATAACTCAAAAAATGAAATGCTAATTTCATGCTACATGCTAAGCTAACCGGCTAATGCTAATGGGTGACGTCATGACCCTATACGGAAGTTGTAGTACCACCATTTGGCCACAGGACCTATCTCAGCACTCTAAATAAAACAATTGCAGTAACGTCATTTGACCACAATGGCAGACTTTTACAGAAACCAATATACTTCCTGGTTCAGTTGGTTTTACCCAGAATACCTAGTGGTAGCACATTGGATACAAATTTAATGAATTAATACCTTATAAACAACTATTTATTAACTTTTTTTCTTTGAAAACTTAATTACTAATATCAAAGAACAATATACCATCATAAAATTGCCTTTTTTCAAATAAAATAAAATTTTCATATGACACCATGAGTCAGGGAGGTTGCCAATTACATGGGGTGACTGGCATTTCTAGCCTTTATTCACCACCGATTGACTGAGCTTCACCTTAGGGTTAGAGTTCTTTCTTTCGATTGCACTGGTCATAAAATAAATGTTGGTGTGGACAAGGCCGGTACTGATCTTTCCTGAAGCCTAGCGGTGTATGAAGCTCAGGAATGGATCCCTTTTGATGCGACAAAAAAACCCAGGTTTCCTCAGCCGGGCCTCGGTCGGGCAGGCTGATACGGGGAGGTGTGGTTCTTTTCGATTAGGCGGTGTTTAATCACAGCTAATATTGATGGAACTCGGCTCCCCCAGGCCTGCTGGGACCCTGCCTGTTCTGGTGCGATCAAACCCTCAGTTGGACCAGGGTCTACCATAGCGAATACGGGAAGGTGTGGTTCTTTTCAGTTGAGCAGTGCCCCCATCACAGCTGATGCTGATCGAACCCGGTTTCCCCCTGCTTGGGGAGACCTTGTCTATACTGGTGCGGTACATCCCTGGTCCATCCCGTAGTCGGATCTCGGTCTGCCAGGGCGGATACGGGAGGTGCGGTTCGTTTCAATTAGGCAGTGCCCCATCACAGCTGATATTGATCGGACCCGGTTCCCCCAGACCTGGTGAGACCTTATCTAAACGGGTGCAGTACATCCTGGATTGGAGATCATCCTTCTTCAGATCCAATTGACTTAAGACTGGGGAAGCCAGAAATGGTGCAAACTATTGGTTTTAAGTGGGTTGGATGGTAAGTATGCGGCCCCCCTGGGTTCCACTTGGAACAGCACGCAGGGTGGGTAGTCCAGGCAATCAGGACCTTAAACGTCGCCAAGTCTTCTATGGGTTTAGACCCACCATTGCAACAGCCCATCTTTCACCACATACGTTTAGTTTCAATCCTTTCGTTCCCCTAAAATAAATTTCCCTTTTTAGACCCAAGTTTATACAGATACATCGTCCACTAGTCCATTTTAGGGACTGGCCGTGGATACACCGGGACCTAGCACATTTAATTCCTCTGATGACACGTCCTCTGGTCCATTTAGGGACCTGCCGTGGGATGCAACGGGACTTATACCTCTGCCTTTTCTCCTGTTAAATCTATCTTGATAATTTAATAAATTAATTAGAATTAATTTGACTAATATAACATTAATAATATAACTATTTATAAATATTTAAAACTTAAAAATAGAATTTTAACAATTAAAATTAATTTATTACATTTTTAAACCTTAATAACTCAATTGAGACAACTCATAGTATTTATAAAAACAATATCTTTTAGATTAAGGGTACCGTTCTTTATTTTCTCTCGTAGTTCATTCCTAGACTTTTAAAGTCAGAACAACAACCAAGCCTTTTCTTCCACTGGATCCACCTGTATCAGAATCATTTAATTCTGGTCTATTGACCCATTCTTTCTCTACCTTTAAGTTCACTGACCTGACCAACCTACCAGTCCTTTTACTCCCCTAGTTGGGACCAATTGAATAACAATAACACACGACCGGGGATTTGATCAGCCTCGGCGGGGCCACCCCGGGGTGAGGGTGTCTGGTGATAATGGCCGAAACACCCGATGATCTCTGGGTCCACTACTGATGATGTGTTCCAAACAAAAATCATAAAGGACTATTTTGTTCCCCAAATACCTCTATTTTGGAGCTCAAAAAACAACTGACTACCCTTCACTTTGGGATTTTACCATTTGCTCTATATATTGTACCACTTTTGTTTTTATACAGACTACCAATTCTCACTATTATGAGAACGGGTCATATGATTCTCCATCTTATTCATTAATAGGTCTAGTACCTGACCATTCATCTAATCATTAAACTTAACCAATCGAGCTTTGCTGCCTAAACTTAAACTCTGGCCCCTTAGCTAATTCTAACCCCAACCAATCGGGCTTTGCTGCCTGAACCTAAACTCTGGCTCCTTACCCAATTCTAAACCTAACCCTAACCTTAACCTTAACCCTAAACCTAACCAATCGAACCTTGCCGCCTAAACTTAAACTCTGGCCCCTTACCCAATTCTAAATCTAACCCTAACCTTAACCCTAACCCTAAACCTAACCAATCGAACCTTGCCGCCTAAACTTAAATTCTGGCCCCTTACCCAATTCTAAACCTAACCCTAACCTTAACCCCAACCCTAACCCTAAACTTAACCAATCGAACCTTGCCGCCTAAACTTAAACTCTGGCCCCTTACCCAATTCTAAACCTAACCAACCGAACTTTACTGCCTGAACCTAAACTCTGGCTCCTCATCCAATTCTAAACCTAACTAATCAAGCTTTGCTACCTAAAACCTAAACTCTGGCTCCTTACCTAATCTTAAAATACATCTCCACAAATAGCTTTACTATTTAACTCTCAATGGGTTCAATTCAAACCACTAAAATTAACTTATGGTACACTTTTACCTAAATCTCCAAACTCAAAATTAATTTAGAAAACCACATTCTCTCTACCCACTTTTTCATTCTGCTCTCTCCACTCCGACCCCTTTGCCGCTCAAGTCCTTCGGGGTCTCCCGAGCCTGTTTACGGGTTAAACGGAGACGGCCAATTTGGCGGGGGGGGTGTCCGCCGTAACCACAGCTAGCCTCCTCGACTCTGTTCTTCAAACTTAACTTACCTTATCCACTTCACACCCTTCATATTTATGACTCAGTCTATGGTACTAAGCTAGGGTAGGCGCCGACACGTTATCGAATGGCCCGTGCCTCTCCTTGGATCTCTGTATAACCATGAAGTCGTCGGGCGACATGGGGAGATCTGGTGGCCCTTACAAAAACCTAACCCTAACCCTAACCCTAACCCTAACCCTAACCCTAACCCTAACCCTAACCCTAACCCTAACCCTAACCCTAAACACACTCTCCTTCCGTCTAGCCCTAACCCTAACCATCTCAGCTGCGTGCCTAACCCTAAGATGGTGGCCTACTGACCTGAACCTAAGATGGTGGTCCACGCGCATAGCCTGATCCGTGTTGGAAAGCTAAAAATTAAGCCCACACAATGGAACACGTCGCACATACTTACCTGCTCACGGGAGTATAGGGAAGCTTCATAAGGCTCATCCCAAAATTAATTCAGAGGCCATCTTCAGGCTCTGTTTGAAAGGGAATATACGGTGGCTTCACGAGGCCCCGCCCTGCTATATAAGAGTGACGCCATCTCACAGGCTCACTCTGTTCCGGCTAAATTGTCTCCTGCACGCTGAGGCCTACTCGCACAGCTACAATTTTTAAGACGCACACTGCTGGGAAGTGATCCCCCCATGCAGGGCCACCCCCAGAGGAGAATGTATAGATATAATGGCTGAAACATTCAATGAGATCTGGGTTATCTACTGAAGATGTGTGAATTTTTAATGTGGATGTCAGTATAAACACTACCGTGATATGGCATCTTTAACATAATTTTTATCCGAAACAGTTCACGAGAGGTACTTGAGTGAGATATGATTACACCTAGACTGAATCTACGACGGAGAGTGCACCGTTCCGTCTGCCTACGGCAGTCGGATCCAATTTCCTTACCTAACCCTAACCCTAACCCTAACCCTAACCCTAACCCTAACCCAACCAATCGGGCTCTTCTGCCTAATCCTAATTTAAATATCCATCAATTAGTATACCATCTTATCTTTTAGTTTAACCATTAACCCTAACCACTCTGGCTCCTTACCTAATCCTAAAACGCATCTCCACAAATAGCTACCTAACTTTCAATTTAAACTACCAAAATCAATCAATGGTACACTTTTACCTAACCCTCCAAAAAATAATAAAACCACACTCTCGCTATTTTCATTCTTTGCTTCATAAACCCTTCCCCTCTCGAGCCCCCTTGGGGTCTTTCGGGAGGGATAACGGGTTTACAGAGAAACGGCCATTCTTGGAGGGCCGGGTATTTGCCGTGACCACGCAATCCGCCTCGTCTCTGTCCTTCAAGCTCAATATTACCATTGTACACTTTACAAACCCTTTATATTTATGACTCAGTCATGATGCTAAGCTAGGGTAGGCGCCGACACGTTATCGAATGGCCCGTGCCTCTCCTTGGATCTCTATCTAACCATGAAGTCGTCGGGCGACATGGGGAGATCTGGTGGCCCTTACAAAAACCTAACCCTAACCCCTAACCCTAACCCTAACCCTAACCCTAACCCTAACCCTAACCCCTAACCCTAACCCTAACCCTAACCCTAAACCCTTTTCTTCCACTGGATCCACCCTGTATCAGAATCATTTAATTCTGGTCTATTGACCCATTCTTTCTCTACCTTTAAGTACACTGACCTGACCAACCTACCAGTCCTTTACTCCCCTAGTTGGGACCAATTGAATAACAATAACACACGACCGGGGATTTGATCAGCCTCGGCGGGGCACCACCCCGGGGTGAGGGTGTCTGGTGATAATGGCCGAAACACCCGATGATCTCTGGGTCCACTACTGATGATGTGTTCCAAACAAAAATCATAAAGGACTATTTGTTCCCCAAATACCTCTATTTTGGAGCTCAAAAAACAACTGACTACCCTTCACTTTGGGATTTTACCATTTGCTCTATATATTGTACCACTTTTGTTTTTATACAGACTACCAATTCTCACTATTATGAGAACTGGTCATATGATTCTCCATCTTATTCATTAATAGGTCTAGTACCTGACCATTCATCTAATCACTAAACTTAACCAATCGAGCCTTGCTGCCTAAACTTAAACTCTGGCCCCTTACCCAATTCTTAACCCTAACCAATCGGGCTTTGCTGCCTGAACCTAAACTCTGGCTCCTTACCCAATTCTAAACCTAACCCTAACCTTAACCTTAACCCTAAACCTAACCAATCGAACCTTGCCGCCTAAACTTAAACTCTGGCCCCTTACCCTAACCCTAACCCTAACCCTAACCCTAACCCTAACCAAATCGAACCTTACCGCCTAAACTTAAACTCTGGCCCCTTACCCAATTCTAATCTAACCCTAATCTAACCCTAACCCTAAACCTAACCAATCGAACCTTGCCTTACCTTAACCACTCTGGCTCCTTACCGAATCTTCAAAATACTCAAATTAACTAATGATATATTTTTTGTCTAAATCTCAAAACTAAATTAATAAAACCACATTCATTCTCCCCACTTTTTCATTCTAATCTTTCCACTCCTAACCCCTCTTCCGCTCAAGCCCCTAGGGTTTAAAACTGGACTGAAAAGTCTTAAAAACCCTAGGCAGACTGACGAGTGGTCAACGGGTTAAACAGAAACGGCCATTTTGGCAGGGGAGGTATCCGCGGTAACCACCGCTAACCAACTTGTCTCTGTTCTTCCAGCTTATCTCATCTTATCCATCTGACACCTTTCATATTTATGACTCAGTCTATGGTACTAAGCTAGGGTAGGCGCCGACACGTTATCGAATGGCCCGTGCCTCTCCTTGGATCTCTGTATAACCATGAAGTCGTCGGGCGACATGGGGAGATCTGGTGGCCCTTACAAAAACCTAACCCTAACCCTAACCCTAACCCTAACCCTAACCCTAACCCTAACCCTAACCCTAACCCTAACCCCCCATGCAGGGCCACCCCCAGAGGAGAATGTATAGATATAATGGCTGAAACATTCAATGAGATCTGGGTTATCTACTGAAGATGTGTGAATTTTTAATGTGGATGTCAGTATAAACACTACCGTGATATGACATCTTTAACATAATTTTTATCCGAAACAGTTCACGAGAGGTACTTGAGTGAGATATGATTACACCTAGACTGAATCTACGACGGAGAGTGCACCGTTCCGTCTGCCTACGGCAGTCGGATCCAATTTCCTTACCTAATACGCCGGTTCCTCACGAGGATGTCTAGTGTGTTTGATCTCAGGTCTAGGACTCCGTAGCTGCTGTGTGGAGATCTGCTTAGCTCCTCTTAACACACTCTCCTTCCGTCTAGCCCTAACCCTAACCATCTCAGCTGCGTGCCTAACCCTAAGATGGTGGCCTACTGACCTGAACCTAAGATGGTGGTCCACGCGCATAGCCTGATCCGTGTTGGAAAGCTAAAAATTAAGCCCACACAATGGAACACGTCGCACATACTTACCTGCTCACGGGAGTATAGGGAAGCCTCATAAGGCTCATCCCAAAATTAATTCAGAGGCCATCTTCAGGCTCTGTTTGAAAGGGAATATACGGTGGCTTCACGAGGCCCCGCCCTGCTATATAAGAGTGACGCCATCTCACAGGCTCACTCTGTTCCGGCTAAATTGTCTCCTGCACGCTGAGGCCTACTCGCACAGCTACCATTTTTAAGACGCACACTGCTGGGAAGTGATCCCCCCATGCAGGGCCACCCCCAGAGGAGAATGTATAGATATAATGGCTGAAACATTCAATGAGATCTGGGTTATCTACTGAAGATGTGTGAATTTTTAATGTGGATGTCAGTATAAACACTACCGTGATATGGCATCTTTAACATAATTTTTATCCGAAACAGTTCACGAGAGGTACTTGAGTGAGATATGATTACACCTAGACTGAATCTACGACGGAGAGTGCACCGTTCCGTCTGCCTACGGCAGTCGGATCCAATTTCCTTACCTAATACGCCGGTTCCTCATGAGGATGTCTAGTGTGTTTGATCTCAGGTCTAGGACTCCGTAGCTGCTGTGTGGAGATCTGCTTAGCTCCTCTTAACACACTCTCCTTCCGTCTAGCCCTAACCCTAACCATCTCAGCTGCGTGCCTAACCCTAAGATGGTGGCCTACTGACCTGAACCTAAGATGGTGGTCCACGCGCATAGCCTGATCCGTGTTGGAAAGCTAAAAATTAAGCCCACACAATGGAACACGTCGCACATACTTACCTGCTCACGGGAGTATAGGGAAGCTTCATAAGGCTCATCCCAAAATTAATTCAGAGGCCATCTTCAGGCTCTGTTTGAAAGGGAATATACGGTGGCTTCACGAGGCCCCGCCCTGCTATATAAGAGTGACGCCATCTCACAGGCTCACTCTGTTCCGGCTAAATTGTCTCCTGCACGCTGAGGCCTACTCGCACAGCTACCATTTTTAAGACGCACACTGCTGGGAAGTGATCCCCCCATGCAGGGCCACCCCCAGAGGAGAATGTATAGATATAATGGCTGAAACATTCAATGAGATCTGGGTTATCTACTGAAGATGTGTGAATTTTTAATGTGGATGTCAGTATAAACACTACCGTGATATGGCATCTTTAACATAATTTTTATCCGAAACAGTTCACGAGAGGTACTTGAGTGAGATATGATTACACCTAGACTGAATCTACGACGGAGAGTGCACCGTTCCGTCTGCCTACGGCAGTCGGATCCAATTTCCTTACCTAACCCTAACCCTAACCCTAACCCTAACCCTAACCCAACCAATCGGGCTCTTCTGCCTAATCCTAATTTAAATATCCATCAATTAGTATACCATCTTATCTTTTAGTTTAACCATTAACCCTAACCACTCTGGCTCCTTACCTAATCCTAAAAACGCATCTCCACAAATAGCTATCTAACTTTCAATTTAAACTACCAAAATCAATCAATGGTACACTTTTACCTAACCTCCAAAAAATAATAAAACCACACTCTCGCTATTTTCATTCTTTGCTTCATAAACCCCTTCCCCTCTCGAGCCCCCTTGGGGTCTTTCGGGAGGATAACGGGTTTACAGAGAAACGGCCATTCTTGGAGGGCCGGGTATTTGCCGTGACCACGGCAATCCGCCTCGTCTCTGTCCTTCAAGCTCAATATTACCTTGTACACTTTACACCCTTTATATTTATGACTCAGTCATGATGCTAAGCTAGGGTAGGCGCCGACACGTTATCGAATGGCCCGTGCCTCTCCTTGGATCTCTATCTAACCATGAAGTCGTCGGGCGACATGGGGAGATCTGGTGGCCCTTACAAAAACCTAACCCTAACCCTAACCCTAACCCTAACCCTAACCCTAACCCTAACCCTAACCCCTAACCCTAACCCTAACCCTAACCCTAACCCTTTTCTTCCACTGGATCCACCTGTATCAGAATCATTTAATTCTGGTCTATTGACCCATTCTTTCTCTACCTTTAAGTACACTGACCTGACCAACCTACCAGTCCTTTTACTCCCCTAGTTGGGACCAATTGAATAACAATAACACACGACCGGGGATTTGATCAGCCTCGGCGGGGCCACCCCGGGGTGAGGGTGTCTGGTGATAATGGGCCGAAACAACCCGATGATCTCTGGGTCCACTACTGATGATTGTGTTCCAAACAAAAATCATAAAGGACTATTTTGTTCCCCAAATACCTCTATTTTGGAGCTCAAAAAACAACTGACTACCCTTCACTTTGGGATTTTACCATTTGCTTTATATATTGTACCACTTTTGTTTTTATACAGACTACCAATTCTCACTATTATGAGAACTGGTCATATGATTCTCCATCTTATTCATTAATAGGTCTAGTACCTGACCATTCATCTAATCACTAAACTTAACCAATCGAGCCTTGCTGCCTAAACTTAAACTCTGGCCCCTTACCTAATTCTAACCCTAACCAATCGGGCTTTGCTGCCTGAACCTAAACTCTGGCTCCTTACCCAATTCTAAACCTAACCCTAACCTTAACCTTAACCCTAAACCTAACCAATCGAACCTTGCCGCCTAAACTTAAACTCTGGCCCCTTACCCAATTCTAAATCTAACCCTAACCTTAACCCTAACCCTAACCTAACCAATCGAAACCTTACCGCCTAAACTTAAACTCTGGCCCCTTACCCAATTCTAAATCTAACCCTAATCTTAACCCTAACCCTAAACCTAACCAATCGAACCTTGCCTTACCTTAACCACTCTGGCTCCTTACCGAATCTTCAAAATACTCAAATTAACTAATGATATACTTTTTGTCTAAATCTCAAAACTAAATTAATAAAACCACATTCATTCTCCCCACTTTTTCATTCTAATCTTTCCACTCCTAACCCCTCTTCCGCTCATAGCCCCTAGGGTTAAAACTGGACTGAAAAGTCTTAAAACCCTAGGCAGACTGACGAGTGGTCAACGGGTTAAACAGAAACGGCCATTTTGGCAGGGGAGGTATCCGCGGTAACCACCGCTAACCAACTTGTCTCTGTTCTTCCAGCTTATCTCATCTTATCCATCTGACACCTTTCATATTTATGACTCAGTCTATGGTACTAAGCTAGGGTAGGCGCCGACACGTTATCGAATGGCCCGTGCCTCTCCTTGGATCTCTGTATAACCATGAAGTCGTCGGGCGACATGGGGAGATCTGGTGGCCCTTACAAAAACCTAACCCTAACCCTAACCCTAACCCTAACCCTAACCCTAACCCTAACCCTAACCCTAACCCTAACCCCTAACCCTAACCCTAACCCTAACCCTAACCCTAACCCTTTTCTTCCACTGGATCCACCTGTATCAGAATCATTTAATTCTGGTCTATTGACCCATTCTTTCTCTACCTTTAAGTACACTGACCTGACCAACCTACCAGTCCTTTTACTCCCCTAGTTGGGACCAATTGAATAACAATAACACACGACCGGGGATTTGATCAGCCTCGGCGGGGCCACCCCGGGGTTGAGGGTGTCTGGTGATAATGGCCGAAACACCCGATGATCTCTGGGTCCACTACTGATGATGTGTTCCAAACAAAAATCATAAAGGACTATTTTGTTCCCCAAATACCTCTATTTTGGAGCTCAAAAAACAACTGACTACCCTTCACTTTGGGGATTTTACCATTTGCTTTATATATTGTACCACTTTTGTTTTTATACAGACTACCAATTCTCACTATTATGAGAACTGGTCATATGATTCTCCATCTTATTCATTAATAGGTCTAGTACCTGACCATTCATCTAATCACTAAACTTAACCAATCGAGCCTTGCTGCCTAAACTTAAACTCTGGCCCCTTACCTAATTCTAACCCTAACCAATCGGGCTTTGCTGCCTGAACCTAAACTCTGGCTCCTTACCCAATTCTAAACCTAACCCTAACCTTAACCTTAACCCTAAACCTAACCAATCGAACCTTGCCCGCCTAAACTTAAACTCTGGCCCCTTACCCAATTCTAAATCTAACCCTAACCTTAACCCTAACCCTAAACCTAACCAATCGAACCTTACCGCCTAAACTTAAACTCTGGCCCCTTACCCAATTCTAAATCTAACCCTAATCTTAACCCTAACCCTAAACCTAACCAATCGAACCTTGCCTTACCTTAACCACTCTGGCTCCTTACCGAATCTTCAAAATACTCAAATTAACTAATGATATATTTTTTGTCTAAATCTCAAAAACTAAATTAATAAAAACCACATTCATTCTCCCCACTTTTTCATTCTAATCTTTCCACTCCTAACCCCTCTTCCGCTCAAGCCCTAGGGTTAAAACTGGACTGAAAAGTCTTAAAACCCTAGGCAGACTGACGAGTGGGTCAACGGGTTAAACAGAAACGGCCCATTTTGGCAGGGGAGGTATCCGCGGTAACCCACCGCTAACCAACTTGTCTCTGTTCTTCCAGCTTATCTCATCTTATCCATCTGACACCTTTCATATTTATGACTCAGTCTATGGTACTAAGCTAGGGTAGGCGCCGACACGTTATCGAATGGCCCCGTGCCTCTCCTTGGATCTCTGTATAACCATGAAGTCGTCGGGCGACATGGGGAGATCTGGTGGCCCTTACAAAAACCTAACCCTAACCCTAACCCTAACCCTAACCCTAACCCTAACCCTAACCCCCCATGCAGGGCCACCCCCAGAGGAGAATGTATAGATATAATGGCTGAAACATTCAATGAGATCTGGGTTATCTACTGAAGATGTGTGAATTTTTAATGTGGATGTCAGTATAAACACTACCGTGATATGACATCTTTAACATAATTTTTATCCGAAACAGTTCACGAGAGGTACTTGAGTGAGATATGATTACACCTAGACTGAATCTACGACGGAGAGTGCACCGTTCCGTCTGCCTACGGCAGTCGGATCCAATTTCCTTACCTAATACGCCGGTTCCCTCACGAGGATGTCTAGTGTGTTTGATCTCAGGTCTAGGACTCCGTAGCTGCTGTGTGGAGATCTGCTTAGCTCTCTTAACACACTCTCCTTCCGTCTAGCCCTAACCCTAACCATCTCAGCTGGCGTGCCTAACCTAAGATGGTGGCCTACTGACCTGAACCTAAGATGGTGGTCCACGCGCATAGCCTGATCCGTGTTGGAAAGCTAAAAATTAAGCCCACACAATGGATGGAACACGTCGCACATACTTACCTGCTCACGGGAGTATAGGGAAGCCTCATAAGGCTCATCCCAAAATTAATTCAGAGGCCATCTTCAGGCTCTGTTTGAAAGGGAATATACGGTGGCTTCACGAGGCCCCCGCCCTGCATATAAGAGTGACGCCATCTCACAGGGCTCACTCTGTTCCGGCTAAATTGTCTCCTGCACGCTGAGGCCTACTCGCACAGCTACCATTTTTAAGACGCACACTGCTGGGAAGTGATCCCCCCATGCAGGGCCACCCCCAGAGGAGAATGTTATAGATATAATGGCTGAAACATTCAATGAGATCTGGGTTATCTACTGAAGATGTGTGAATTTTTAATGTGGATGTCAGTATAAACACTACCGTGATATGGCATCTTTAACATAATTTTTATCCGAAACAGTTCACGAGAGGTACTTGAGTGAGATATGATTACACCTAGACTGAATCTACGACGGAGAGTGCACCGTTCCGTCTGCCTACGGCAGTCGGATCCAATTTCCTTACCTAATACGCCGGTTCCTCACGAGGATGTCTAGTGTGTTTGATCTCAGGTCTAGGACTCCGTAGCTGCTGTGTGGAGATCTGCTTAGCTCCTCTTAACACACTCTCCTTCCGTCTAGCCCTAACCCTAACCATCTCAGCTGCGTGCCTAACCCTAAGATGGTGGCCTACTGACCTGAACCTAAGATGGTGGTCCACGCGCATAGCCTGATCCGTGTTGGAAAGCTAAAAATTAAGCCCACACAATGGAACACGTCGCACATACTTACCTGCTCACGGGAGTATAGGGAAGCTTCATAAGGCTCATCCCAAAATTAATTCAGAGGCCATCTTCAGGCTCTGTTTGAAAGGGAATATACGGTGGCTTCACGAGGCCCCGCCCTGCTATATAAGAGTGACGCCATCTCACAGGCTCACTCTGTTCCGGCTAAATTGTCTCTCATGCACGCTGAGGCCTACTCGCACAGCTACCATTTTTAAGACGCACACTGCTGGGAAGTGATCCCCCCATGCAGGGCCACCCCCAGAGGAGAATGTATAGATATAATGGCTGAAACATTCAATGAGATCTGGGTTATCTACTGAAGATGTGTGAATTTTTAATGTGGATGTCAGTATAAACACTACCGTGATATGCATCTTTAACATAATTTTTATCCGAAACAGTTCACGAGAGGTACTTGAGTGAGATATGATTACACCTAGACTGAATCTACGACGGAGAGTGCACCGTTCCGTCTGCCTACGGCAGTCGGATCCAATTTCCTTACCTAACCCTAACCCTAACCCTAACCCTAACCCTAACCCTACCTAACCCTAACCCAACCAATCGGGCTCTTCTGCCTAATCCTAATTTAAATATCCATCAATTAGTATACCATCTTATCTTTTAGTTTAACCATTAACCCTAACCACTCTGGCTCCTCACCTAATCCTAAAACGCATCTCCACAAATAGCTATCTAACTTTCAATTTAAACTACCAAAAATCAATCAATAGGTTACACTTTTACCTAACCTCCAAAAATAATAAAACCACACTCTCGCTATTTCATTCTTTGCTTCATAAACCCCTTCCCCTCTCGAGCCCCCTTGGGGTCTTTCGGAGGATAACGGGTTTACAGAGAACGGCCATTCTTGGAGGGCCGGGTATTTGCCGTGACCACGGCAATCCGCCTCGTCTCTGTCCTTCAAGCTCAATATTACCTTGTACACTTTACACCCTTTATATTTATGACTCAGTCATGATGCTAAGCTAGGGTAGGCGCCGACACGTTATCGAATGGCCCGTGCCTCTCCTTGGATCTCTATCTAACCCATGAAGTCGTCGGGCGACATGGGGAGATCTGGTGGCCCTTACAAAAACCTAACCCTAACCCTAACCCTAACCCTAACCCTAACCCTAACCCTAACCCTAACCCTAACCCTAACCCTAACCCTAACCCTAACCCTAACCCTAACCCTAACCCTAACCCTACCCTAACCCTAACCCTAACCCTAACCCTAACCCTAACCCTAACCCTAACCCCTAACCCTAACCCTAACCCTAACCCTAACCCTAACCCTTTTCTTTCCACTGGATCCACCTGTATCAGAATCATTTAATTCTGGTCTATTGACCCATTCTTTCTCTACCTTTAAGTAGCACTGACCTGACCAACCTACCAGTCCTTTATACTCCCCTAGTTGGGACCAATTGAATAACAATAACACACGACCGGGGGATTTGATCAGCCTCGGCGGGGCCACCCCGGGGTGAGGGTGTCTGGTGATAATGGCCGAAACAACCCGATGATCTCTGGGTCCACTACTGATGATGTGTTCCAAACAAAAATCATAAAGGACTATTTTGTTCCCCAAATACCTCTATTTTGGAGCTCAAAAAACAACTGACTACCCTTCACTTTGGGATTTTACCATTTGGCTTTATATATTGTACCACTTTTGTTTTTATACAGACTACCAATTCTCACTATTATGAGAACTGGTCATATGATTCTCCATCTTATTCATTAATAGGTCTAGTACCTGACCATTCATCTAATCACTAAACTTAACCAATCGAGCCTTGCTGCCTAAACTTAAACTCTGGCCCCTTACCTAATTCTAACCCCTAACCAATCGGGCTTTTCTGCCTGAACCTAAACTCTGGCTCCTTACCCAATTCTAAACCTACCCTAACCCTAACCCTAACCCTAACCCTAACCAATCGAACCTTGCCGCCTCTAAACTTAAACTCTGCCCTTACCCAATTCTAATCTAACCCTAACCGTAACCCTAACCCTAACCCTAACCAATCCGAACCTTACCACCACCGCCTAAACTTAAACTAAACTCTGGCCCCTTACCCAATTCTAAATCTAACCCTAATCTTAACCCTAACCCTAAACCTAACCAATCGAACCTTGCCTTACCTTAACCACTCTGGCTCCTTACCGAATCTTCAAAATACTCAAATTAACTATGATATATTTTTTGTCTAAATCTCAAAACTAAATTAATAAAACCACATCATTCTCCCCACTTTTTCATTCTAATCTTTCCACTCCTAACCCTCTTCCGCTCAAGCCCCTAGGGTTAAAAACTGGACTGAAAAGTCTTAAAACCCTAGGCAGACTGACGAGTGGTCAACGGTTTAAACAGAAACGGCCATTTTGGCAGGGGAGTATCCGCGGTAACCACCGCTAACCAACTGGTCTCTGTTCTTCCAGCTTATCTCATCTTATCCATCTGACACCTTTCATATTATGACTCAGTCTATGGTACTAAGCTAGGGTAGGCGCCGACACGTTATCGAATGGCCCGTGCCTCTCCTTGGATCTCTGTATAACCATGAAGTCGTCGGGCGACATGGGGAGATCTGGTGGCCCTTACAAAAACCTAACCCTAACCCTAACCCTAACCCTAACCCTAACCCTAACCCTAACCCTAACCCTAACCCTAACCCCCCATGCAGGGCCACCCCCAGAGGAGAATGTATAGATATAATGGCTGAAAACATTCAATGAGATCTGGGTTATCTACTGAAGATGTGTGAATTTTTAATGTGGATGTCAGGTATAAACACTACCGTGATATGACATCTTTAACATAATTTTTATCCGAAACAGTTCACGAGAGGTACTTGAGTGAGATATGATTACACCTAGACTGAATCTACGACGGAGAGTGCACCGTTCCGTCTGCCTACGGCAGTCGGATCCAATTTCCTTACCTAATACGCCGGTTCCTCACGAGGATGTCTAGTGTGTTTGATCTCAGGTCTAGGACTCCGTAGCTGCTGTGTGGAGATCTGCTTAGCTCCTCTTAACACACTCTCCTTCCGTCTAGCCCTAACCCTAACCATCTCAGCTGCGTGCCTAACCCTAAGATGGTGGCCTACTGACCTGACCTAAGATGGTGGTCCACGCGCATAGCCTGATCCGTGTTGGAAAGCTAAAAATTAAGCCCACACAATGGAACACGTCGCACATACTTACCTGCTCACGGGAGTATAGGGAAGCCTCATAAGGCTCATCCCAAAATTAATTCAGAGGCCATCTTCAGGCTCTGTTTGAAAGGGAATATACGGTGGCTTCACGAGGCCCCGCCCTGCTATATAAGAGTGACGCCATCTCACAGGCTCACTCTGTTCCGGCTAAATTGTCTCCTGCACGCTGAGGCCTACTCGCACAGCTACAATTTTAAGACGCACACTGCTGGGAAGTGATCCCCCCATGCAGGGCCACCCCCAGAGGAGAATGTATAGATATAATGGCTGAAACATTCAATGAGATCTGGGTTATCTACTGAAGATGTGTGAATTTTTAATGTGGATGTCAGTATAAACACTACCGTGATATGGCATCTTTAACATAATTTTATCCGAAACAGTTCACGAGAGGTACTTGAGTGAGATATGATTACACCTAGACTGAATCTACGACGGAGAGTGCACCGTTCCGTCTGCCTACGGCAGTCGGATCCAATTTCCTTACCTAATACGCCGGTTCCTCATGAGGATGTCTAGTGTGTTTGATCTCAGGTCTAGGACTCCGTAGCTGCTGTGTGGAGATCTGCTTAGCTCCTCTTAACACACTCTCCTTCCGTCTAGCCCTAACCCTAACCATCTCAGCTGCGTGCCTAACCCTAAGATGGTGGCCTACTGACCTGAACCTAAGATGGTGGTCCACGCGCATAGCCTGATCCGTGTTGGAAAGCTAAAAATTAAGCCCACACAATGGAACACGTCGCACATACTTACCTGCTCACGGGAGTATAGGGAAGCTTCATAAGGCTCATCCCAAAATTAATTCAGAGGCCATCTTCAGGCTCTGTTTGAAAGGGAATATACGGTGGCTTCACGAGGCCCGCCCTGCTATATAAGAGTGACGCCATCTCACAGCTCACTCTGTTCCGGCTAAATTGTCTCCCTGCAGCCTGAGGCCTACCGCACAAGCTACCATTTTTAAGACGCACACTGCTGGGAAGTGATCCCCCCATGCAGGGCCCCCCCCAGAGGAGAATGTATGATATAATGGCTGAAACATTCAATGAGATCTGGGTTATCTACTGAAGATGTGGAATTGTTTAATGTGGATGTCAGTATAAACACTACCGTGATATGGCATCTTTAACATAATTTTTATCCGAAACAGTTCACGAGAGGTACTTGAGTGAGATATGATTACACCTAGACTGACATCTACGACGAAGAGTGCACCGTTCCGTCTGCTACGGCAGTCGGATCCAATTTCCTTACCTAACCCTAACCCATACCCGAACCCTAACCCTAACCCTAACCCAACCAATCGGGCTCTTCTGGCCTAAGTCCTAATTTAAATATCCATCAATTAGTATACCATCTGTATCTTTTAGTTTAACCATTAACCCTAACCACTCTGGCTCCTTGACCTAATCCTAAACGCATCTCCACAAATAGCTACCTAACTTTCAATTTAAACTACCAAAATCAATCAATGGTACACTTTTACCTAACCTCCAAAAATAATAAAACCACACTCTCGCTATTTTCATTCTTTGCTTCATAAACCCCTTCCCCTCTCGAGCCCCCTTGGGTGTCTTTCGGGAGGATAACGGGTTTACAGAGAAACGGCCATTCTTGGAGGGCCGGGTATTTGCCGTGACCACGGCAATCCGCCTCGTTCTCTGTCCTTCAAGCTCAATATTACCTTGTTACACTTTACACCCTTTATATTTATGACTCAGTCATGATGCTAAGCTAGGGTAGGCGCCGACACGTTATCGAATGGCCCGTGCCTCTCCTGGATCTCTATCTAACCATGAAGTCGTCGGGCGACATGGGGAGATCTGGTGGCCCTTACAAAAACCTAACCCTAACCCTAACCCTAACCCTAACCCTAACCCTAACCCTAACCCTAACCCCTAACCCCTAACCCTAACCCTAACCCTAACCCTTTCTTCCACTGGATCCACCTGTATCAGAATCATTTAATTCTGGTCTATTGACCCATTCTTTCTCTACCTTTAAGTACACTGACCTGACCAACCTACCAGTCCTTTTACTCCCCTAGTTGGGACCAATTGAATAACAATAACACACGACCGGGGATTTGATCAAGCCTCGGCGGGCCACCCCGGGGTGAGGGTGTCTGGTGATAATGGCCGAAACACCCGATGATCTCTGGGTCCACTACTGATGATGTGTTCCACAACAAAAATCATAAAGGACTATTTTGTTCCCCAAATACCTCTATTTTGGAGCTCAAAAAACAACTGACTACCCTTCACTTTGGGATTTTACCATTTGCTTTATATATTGTACCACTTTTGTTTTTATACAGACTACCAATTCTCACTATTATGAGAACTGGTCATATGATTCTCCATCTTATTCATTAATAGGTCTAGTACCCTGACCATTCTCTAATCACTAAACTTAACCAATCGAGCCTTGCTGCCTAAACTTAAACTCTGGCCCCTTACCTAATTCTAACCCTAACCAATCGGGCTTTGCTGCCTGAACCTAAACTCTGGCTCTTACCCAATTCTAAACCTAACCCTAACCTTAACCTTAACCCTAAACCTAACCATCGAACCTTGCCGCCTAAACTTAAACTCTGGCCCTTACCCCAATTCTAAATCTACCCTAACCTTAACCCTAACCCTAACCCTAACCAATCGAACCCTACCGCCTATAACTTAACTCGGCCCCTTACCCCAATTCTAAATCTAACCCTAAATCTTAACCCTAACCCTAACCTAACCAATCGAACCTTGCCTTACCTTAACCACTCTGGCTTCCTTACCGAATCTTCAAAATACTCAAATTAACTAATGATATATTTTTTGTCTAAATCTCAAAACTAAATTAATAAAACCACATTCATTCTCCCCACTTTTTCATTCTAATCTTTCCCACTCCTAACCCCTCTTCCGCTCAAAGCCCCTAGGGTTAAAACTGGACTGAAAAGTCTTAAAACCCTAGGCAGACTGACGAGTGGTCAACGGGTTAAACAGAAACGGCCATTTTGGCAGGGGAGGTATCCGCGGTAACCACCGCTAACCAACTTGTCTCTGTTCTTCCAGCTTATCTCATCTTATCCATCTGACACCTTTCATATTTATGACTCAGTCTATGGTACTAAGCTAGGGTAGGCGCCGACACGTTATCGAATGGCCCGTGCCTCTCCTTGGATCTCTGTATAACCATGAAGTCGTCGGGCGACATGGGGAGATCTGGTGGCCCTTACAAAAACCTAACCCTAACCCTAACCCTAACCCTAACCCTAACCCTAACCCTAACCCTAACCCTAACCCTAACCCCCCATGCAGGGCCACCCCCCAGAGGAGAATGTATAGATGATAATGGCTGAAACATTCAATGAGATCTGGGTTATCTACTGAAGATGTGTGAATTTTTAATGTGGATGTCAGTATAAACACTACCGTGATATGACATCTTTAACATAATTTTATATCCGAAACAGTTCACGAGAGGTACTTGAGTGAGATATGATTACACCTAGACTGAATCTACGACGGAGAGTGCACCGTTCCGTCTGCCTACGGCAGATCGGATTCCAATTTCCTACCTAATACGCCGGTTCCTCACTGAGGAGTCTAGTGTGTTTGATCTCAGGTCTAGGACTCCGTAGCTGCTGTGTGGAGATCTGCTTAGCTCCTCTTAACACACTCTCCTTCCGTCTAGCCCTAACCCTAACCATCTCAGCTGCGTGCCTAACCCTAAGATGGTGGCCTACTGACCTGAACCTAAGATGGTGGTCCACGCGCATAGCCTGATCCGTGTTGGAAGCTAAAAATTAAGCCCACACAATGGAACACGTCGCACATACTTACCTGCTCACGGGAGTATAGGGAAGCCTCATAAGGCTCATCCCAAAATTAATTCAGAGGCCATCTTCAGGCTCTGTTTGAAAGGGAATATACGGTGGCTTCACGAGGCCCCGCCCTGCTATATAAGAGTGACGCCATCTCACAGGCTCACTCTGTTCCGGCTAAATTGTCTCCTGCACGCTGAGGCCTACTCGCACAGCTACCATTTTTAAGACGCACACTGCTGGGAAGTGATCCCCCCATGCAGGGCCACCCCCAGAGGAGAATGTATAGATATAATGGCTGAAACATTCAATGAGATCTGGGTTATCTACTGAAGATGTGTGAATTTTTAATGTGGATGTCAGTATAAACACTACCGTGATATGACATCTTTAACATAATTTTTATCCGAAACAGTTCACGAGAGGTACTTGAGTGAGATATGATTACACCTAGACTGAATCTACGACGGAGAGTGCACCGTTCCGTCTGCCTACGGCAGTCGGATCCAATTTCCTTACCTAATACGCCGGTTCCTCACGAGGATGTCTAGTGTGTTTGATCTCAGGTCTAGGACTCCGTAGCTGCTGTGTGGAGATCTGCTTAGCTCCTCTTAACACACTCTCCTTCCGTCTAGCCCTAACCCTAACCATCTCAGCTGCGTGCCTAACCCTAAGATGGTGGCCTACTGACCTGAACCTAAGATGGTGGTCCACGCGCATAGCCTGATCCGTGTTGGAAAGCTAAAAATTAAGCCCACACAATGGAACACGTCGCACATACTTACCTGCTCACGGGAGTATAGGGAAGCTTCATAAGGCTCATCCCAAAATTAATTCAGAGGCCATCTTCAGGCTCTGTTTGAAAGGGAATATACGGTGGCTTCACGAGGCCCCGCCCTGCTATATAAGAGTGACGCCATCTCACAGGCTCACTCTGTTCCGGCTAAATTGTCTCCTGCACGCTGAGGCCTACTCGCACAGCTACCATTTTTAAGACGCACACTGCTGGGAAGTGATCCCCCCATGCAGGGCCACCCCCAGAGGAGAATGTATAGATATAATGGCTGAAACATTCAATGAGATCTGGGTTATCTACTGAAGATGTGTGAATTTTTAATGTGGGATGTCAGTATAAACACTACCGTGATATGGCATCTTTAACATAATTTTTATCCGAAACAGTTCACGAGAGGTACTTGAGTGAGATATGATTACACCTAGACTGAATCTACGACGGAGAGTGCACCGTTCCGTCTGCCTACGGCAGTCGGATCCAATTTTCCTTACCTAACCCTAACCCTAACCCTAACCCTAACCCTAACCCTAACCCAACCAATCGGGCTCTTCTGCCTAATCCTAATTTTAAATATCCATCAATTAGTATACCATCTTATCTTTTAGTTTAACCATTAACCCTAACCACTCTGGCTCCTTACCTAATCCTAAAACGCATCTCCACAAATAGCTACCTAACTTTTCAATTTAAACTACCAAAATCAATCAATGGTACACTTTTACCTAACCTCCAAAAATAATAAACCACACTCTCGCTATATTTCATTCTTTTGCTTCATAAAACCCCTTCCCCTCTCGAGCCCCCTTGGGGTCTTTCGGGAGGATAACGGGTTTACAGAGAAACGGCCATTCTTGGAGGGCCGGGTATTTGCCGTGACCACGGCAATCCGCCTCGTCTCTGTCCTTCAAGCTCAATATTACCTTGTACACTTTACACCCTTTATATTTATGACTCAGTCATGATGCTAAGCTAGGGTAGGCGCCGACACTTTATCGAATGGCCCGTGCCTCTCCTTGGATCTCATCTAACCATGAAGTCGTCGGGGCGACATGGGGAGATCTGTGTGGCCCTTACAAAAACCTAACCCTAACCCTAACCCTAACCCTAACCCTAACCTAACCCTAACCCTAACCCCTAACCTAACCCTAACCCTAACCCTAACCATAACCCTTTTTCTTCCACTGGATCCACCTGTATCAGAATCATTTAATTCTGGTCTATTGACCCATTCTTTCTCTACCTTTAAGTACACTGACCTGACCAACCTACCAGTCCTTTTACTCCCCCTAGTTGGGGACCCAATTGAATAACAATAACACCCGACCGGGGGATTTGATCAGCCTCGGCTGGGGCCACCCCGGGGTGAGGGTGTCTGGTGATAATGGCCGAAACACCCGATGATCTCTGGGTCCCTACTGATGATGTGTTCCAAACAAAAATCATAAAGGACTATTTTGTTCCCCAAATACCTCTATTTTGGAGCTCAAAAAACAACTGACTACCCTTCACTTTGGGATTTTACCATTTGCTTTATATATTGTACCACTTTTGTTTTTATTACAGACTACCAATTCTCACTATTATGAGAACTGGTCATATGATTCTCCATCTTATTCATTAATCGGTCTAGTACCTGACCATTCATCTAATCACTAACTAACCAATCGAGCCTTGCTG
The DNA here is from genome assembly GCF_902827165.1 of Trematomus bernacchii. NCBI lineage: Eukaryota > Metazoa > Chordata > Actinopteri > Perciformes > Nototheniidae > Trematomus > Trematomus bernacchii. Next base: position 29,470 of record NW_022987597.1, read on the forward strand.
CCTAAACTTAAACTCTGGCCCCTTTACCATAATTCTAACCCTAACCAAATCGGGCTTTGCTGCCTGAACCTAAACTCTGGCTCCTTACCCATTCTAAACCTAACCCTAACCTTAACCTTAACCCTAAAACCTAACCAATCGAACCTTGCCGCCTAAACTTAAACTCTGGCCCCTTACCCAATTCTAAATCGTAACCCTACCTTACCCCTAACCCTAAACCTAACCAATCGAATCCTTACCGCCTAAACTTAAACTCTGGCCCCTTACCCAATTCTAAATCTAACCCTAATCTTACCCTAACCCTAAACCTAACCAATCGAACCTTGCCTTACCTAACCACTCTGGCTCCTTACCGAATCTTCAAAATACTCCAAATTAACTAATGATATATTTTTTGTCTAAATTTCAAAAACTAAATTAACTTAAAACCACATTCATTCTCCCCACTTTTTCATTCTAATCTTCCACTCTCACCCCCTTCGCTCAAGCCCCTAGGGTTAAAACTGGACTGAAAAGTCTTAAAACCCTAGGCAGACTGACGAGTGGTCAAGGGTTAAACAGAAACGGCCATTTGGGCAGGGGAGGTATCCGCGGTAACCACCGCTAACCAACTTGTCTCTGTTCTTCCAGCTTATCTCATCTTATCCATCTGACACCTTCATATTTTATGGACTCAGTCTATGGTACTAAGCTAGGGTAGGCGCCGACACGTTATCGAATGGCCCGTGCCTCTCCTTGGATCTCTGTATAACCATGAAGTCGTCGGGCGACATGGGGAGATAGGTTGGCCCTTACAAAAACCTAACCCTAACCCTAACCCTAACCCTAACCCTAACCCTAACCCTAACCCTAACCCTAACCCTAACCCCTAACCCTAACCCTAACCCTAACCCTAACCCTAACCCTTTTCTTCCCACTGGATCCACCTGTATCAGAATCATTTAATTCTGGTCTATTGACCCATTCTTTCTCTACCTTTAAGTACACTGACCTGACCAACCTACCAGTCCTTTTACTCCCCCTAGTTGCGGACCAATTGAATAACAATAACACACGACCGGGGATTTGATCAGCCTCGGCGGGGCCACCCCGGGGGTGAGGGTGTCTGGTGGATAATGGCCGAACACCCGATGATCTCTGGGTCCACTACTGATGATGTGTTCCAAACAAAAATCATAAAGGACTATTTTGTTCCCCAAATACCTCTATTTTGGAGCTCAAAAAAACAACTGACTACCCTTCACTTGGGATTTACCATTTGCTTTATATATTGTACCACTTTTGTTTTTATACAGACTACCAATTCTCACTATTATGAGAACTGTTCATATGATTCTCCATCTTATTCATTAATAGGTCTAGTACCTGACCATTCATCTAATCACTAAACTTAACCAATCGAGCCTGCTGCCTAAACTTAAACTCTGGCCCCCTTACCTAATTCTAACCCTAACCCAATCGGGCTTTGCTGCCTGAACCTAAACTCTGGCTCCTTACCCAATTCTAAACCTAACCCTAACCTTAACCTTAACCCTAAACCTAACCAATCAAACCCTTGCCGCCTACTAAACTACTAAACTCTGGCCCCTTACCCAATTCTAAATCTAACCCCTAACCTTAACCCTAACCCTAAACCTAACCAATCGAACCTTACCGCCTAAACCTTAAACTCTGGCCCCTTACCCAATTCTAAATCTAACCCTAATCTTAACCCTAACCCTAAACCTAACCAATCGAACCTTGCCTTACCTTAACCACTCTGGCTCCTTACCGAATCTTCAAAATACTCAAATTAACTAATGATATATTTTTTGTCTAAATCTCAAAACTAAATTAATAAAACCACATTCATTCTCCCCACTTTTTCATTTCTAATCTTTCCACTCCTAACCCCTCTTCCGCTCAAGCCCCTAGGGTTAAAACTGGACTGAAAAGTCTTAAAACCCTAGGCAGGACTGACGAGTGGTCAACGGGTTAAACAGAAACGGCCATTTTGGCAGGGGAGGTATCCGCGGTAACCACCGCCTAACCAACTTGTCTCTGTTCTTCCAGCTTATCTCCATCTTATCCATCTGACACCTTTCATATTTATGACTCAGTCTATGGTACTAAGCTAGGGTAGGCGCCGACACGTTTACGAATGGCCCGTGCCTCTCCTTGGATCTCTGTATAACCATGAAGTCGTCGGGCGACATGGGGAGATCTGGTGGCTTTTACCTAACCTAACCCTAACCCCTAACCCTAACCCTAACCCTAACCCTACCCTAACCCTAACCCCCCATGCAGGGCCACCCCCAGAGGAGAATGTATAGATATAAATGGCTGAAAACATTCAATGAGATCTGGGTTATCTACTGAAGATGTGTGAATTTTAATGTGGATGTCAGTATAAACACTACCGTGATATGACATCTTTAACATAATTTTTATCCGAAACAGTTCACGAGAGGTGACTTGAGTGAGATATGATTACACCTAGACTGAATCTACGACGGAGAGTGCACCGTTCCGTCTGCTACGGCAGTCGGATCCAATTCCTTACCTAATACGCCGGTTCCTCCACGAGGATGTCTAGTGTGTTTGATCTCAGGTTCTAGGACTCCGTCGTAGCTGCTGTGTGGAGATCTGCTTAGCTCCTCTTAACACACTCTCCTTCCGTCTAGCCCCTAACCCTAACCATCTCAGCTGCGTGCCTACCCTAAGATGGTGGCCCCTACTGACCTGAACCTAAGATGGTGGTCCACGCGCATAGCCTGATCCGTGTTGGAAAGCTAAAATTAAGCCCACACAAGTGGAACACGTCGCACATACTTACCCTGCTCACGGGAGTATAGGGAAGCCTCATAAGGCTCATCCCAAAATTAATTCAGAGGCCATCTTCAGGCTCTTGTTGAAATGGGAATATACGGTGGCTTCACGAGGCCCCGCCCCTGCTATATAAGAGTGACGCCATCTCACAGGCTCACTCTGTTCCGGCTAAATTGTCCTCCTGCACGCTGACGGCCTACTCGCACAGCTACCATTTTTAAGACGCACACTGCTGGGAAGTGATCCCCCCATTGCAGGGGCCACCCCCAGAGGAGAATGTATAGATATAATGGCTGAAAACATTCAATGAGATCTGGGTATCTACTGAAGATGTGTGAATTTTTAATGTGGATGTCAGTTATAAAACACTACCGTGATATGGCATCTTTAACATATTTTTATCCGAAACAGTTCACGAGAGGTACCTTGAGTGAGATATGATTACACCTAGACTGAATCTACGACGGAGAGTGCACCGTTCCGTCTGCCTACGGCAGTCGGATCCAATTTCCTTACCTAATACGCCGGTTCCTCATGAGGAGTCTAGTGTGTTTGATCTCAGGTCTAGGACTCCGTAAGCTGCTGTGTGGAGATCTGCTTAGGCTCCTCTTAACACACTCTCCTTCCGTCTAGCCCTAACCCTAACCATCTCAGCTGCGTGCCTAACCCTAAGATGGTGGCCCTACTGACCTGAACCTAAGATGGTGGTCCACGCGCATAGCCTGATCCGTTGTTGGAAAGCTAAAAATTAAGCCCACACATATGGAACACGTTCGCACATACTTACCTGCTCACGGGAGTATAGGGAAGCTTCATAAGGCTCATCCCCAAATTACTTTCAGAGCCATTCTTCATGGCTCTGTTTGAAAGGGATATAACGGTGGCTTCACGAGGCCCCCGCCCCTGCTATATAAGAGTGACGCCATCTCACAGGCTCACTCTGTTCCGGCTAAATTGTCTCTGCACGCTGAGGCCTACTCGCACAGCTACCATTTTTAAGACGCACACTGCTGGGAAGTGATCCCCCCATGCAGGGCCACCCCCAGAGGAGAATGTATAGATATAATGGCTGAAACATTCAATGAGATCTGGGTTATCTACTGAAGATGTGTGAATTTTTAATGTGGATGTCAGTATAAACACTACCGTGATATGGCATCTTTAACATAATTTTTATCCGAAACAGTTCACGAGAGGTACTTGAGTGAGATATGATTACACCTAGACTGAATCTACGACGGAGAGTGCACCGTTCCGTCTGCCTACGGCAGTCGGATCCAATTTCCTTACCTAACCCTAACCCTAACCCTAACCCTAACCCTAACCCTAACCCAACCCAACCAATCGGGCTCTTCTGCCTAATCCTAATTTAAATATCCATCAATTAGTATACCATCTTATCTTTTAGTTTAACCATTAACCCTAACCACTCTGGCTCCTTACCTAATCCTAAAACGCATCTCCACAAATAGCTACCTAACTTTCAATTTAAACTACCAAAATCAATCAATGGTACACTTTTACCTAACCTCCAAAATAATAAAACCACACTCTCGCTATTTCATTCTTTGCTTCATAAACCCCTTCCCCTCTCGAGCCCCCTTGGGGTCTTTCGAGGATAACGGGTTTACAGAGAAACGGCCATTCTTGGAGGGCCGGGTATTTGCCGTGACCACGGCAATCCGCCTCGTCTCTGTCCTTCAAGCTCAATATTACCTTGTACACTTTACACCCTTTATATTTATGACTCAGTCATGATGCTAAGCTAGGGTAGGCGCCGACACGTTATCGAATGGCCCGTGCCTCTCCTTGGATCTCTATCTAACCATGAAGTCGTCGGGCGACATGGGGAGATCTGGTGGCCCTTACAAAACCTACCCTAACCCTAACCCTAACCCTAACCCTAACCCTAACCCTAACCCTAACCCTACCCTACCTAACCCTAACCCTAACCCTAACCCTATACCCTACCCTAACCCTAACCCTAACCCTAACCCTAACCTATACCCTAACCCTAACCTAACTTTAACCACTGGATCCACCTGTATCAGAATCATTTAATTCTGGTCTATTGACCCATTCTTTCTCTACCTTTAAGTACACTGACCTGACCAACCTACCAGTCCTTTTACTCCCCTAGTTGGGACCAATTGAATAACAATAACACACACGACCGGGATTTGATCAGCCTCGGCGGGGCCACCCCGGGGTGAGGGTGTCTGGTGATAATGGCCGAAACACCCGATGATCTCTGGGTCCACTACTGATGATGTGTTCCAAACAAAATCATAAAGGACTATTTTGTTCCCCAAATACCTCTATTTTGGAGCTCAAAAAACAACTGACTACCCTTCACTTTGGGATTTTAACCATTTGCTTTATATATTGTACCACTTTTGTTTTATACAGACTACCAATTCTCACTATTATGAGAACTGGTCATATGATTCTCCATCTTATTCATTAATAGGTCTAGTACCTGACCATTCATCTAATCACTAAACTTAACCAATCGAGCCTTGCTGCCTAAACTTAAACTCTGGCCCCTTACCTAATTCTAACCCTAACCAATCGCGCTTTGCTGCCTGAACCTACACTCTGGCTCCTTACCCAATTCTAAACCTAACCCTAACCTTAACCTTAACCCTTAACCCTAACCAATCGAACCTTGCCGCCTAAACTTAAACTCTGGCCCTTACCCAATTCTAAATCTAACCCTAACCTTAACCCTAACCCTAAACCTAACCAATCGAACCTTACCGCCTAAACTTAAACTCTGGCCCCTTACCCAATTCTAAATCTAACCCTAATCTTAACCCTAACCCTAAACCTAACCAATCGAACCTTGCCTTACCTTAACCACTCTGGCTCCTTACCGAATCTTCAAAATACTCAAATTAACTAATGATATATTTTTTGTCTAAATCTCAAAACTAAATTAATAAAACCACATTCATTCTCCCCACTTTTTCATTCTAATCTTTCCACTCCTAACCCCTCTTCCCTCTTCCGCTCAAGCCCCTAGGGTTAAAACTGGACTGAAAAGTCTTAAAACCCTAGGCAGACTGACGAGTGGTCAACGGGTTAAACAGAAACGGCCATTTTGGCAGGGGAGGTATCCGCGGTAACCACCGCTAACCAACTTGTCTCTGTTCTTCCAGCTTATCTCATCTTATCCATCTGACACCTTTCATATTTATGACTCAGTCTATGGTACTAAGCTAGGGTAGGCGCCGACACGTTATCGAATGGCCCGTGCCTCTCCTTGGATCTCTGTATAACCATGAAGTCGTCGGGCGACATGGGGAGATCTGGTGGCCCTTACAAAAACCTAACCCTAACCCTAACCCTAACCCTAACCCTAACCCTAACCCTAACCCCCCTGCAGGGCCACCCCCAGAGGAGAATGTATAGATATAATGGCTGAAACATTCAATGAGATCTGGGTTATCTACTGAAGATGTGTGAATTTTTAATGTGGATGTCAGTATAAACACTACCGTGATATGACATCTTTAACATAATTTTTATCCGAAACAGTTCACGAGAGGTACTTGAGTGAGATATGATTACACCTAGACTGAATCTACGACGGAGAGTGCACCGTTCCGTCTGCCTACGGCAGTCGGATCCAATTTCCTTACCTAATACGCCGGTTCCTCACGAGGATGTCTAGTGTGTTTGATCTCAGGTCTAGGACTCCGTAGCTGCTGTGTGGAGATCTGCTTAGCTCCTCTTAACACACTCTCCTTCCGTCTAGCCCTAACCCTAACCATCTCAGCTGCGTGCCTAACCCTAAGATGGTGGCCTACTGACCTGAACCTAAGATGGTGGTCCACGCGCATAGCCTGATCCGTGTTGGAAAGCTAAAAATTAAGCCCACACAATGGAACACGTCGCACATACTTACCTGCTCACGGGAGTATAGGGAAGCCTCATAAGGCTCATCCCAAAATTAATTCAGAGGCCATCTACAGGCTCGTTTTGAAAGGGAGTATACGACAGCTTCACGGGGCTCCGCCCCTGCTATATAAGAGAGAAGCCATCTCATAGGCTCACTCTGTTCCGGCTAACCTGTCTTCCTGCATGCTAAGGCCTACTCGCACAGCTGCAAATTTTTAAGACGCACACTGCTGGGGGTGATCCCCCCACGCAGGGCCATCCCAAGAAGAGAATGTATAGATATAATGGCTGAAACATTCAATGAGATCTGGGTTATCTACTGAAGATGTGTGAATTTTTAATGTGGATGTCAGTATAAACACTACCGTGATATGGCATCTTTAACATAATTTTTATCCGAAACAGTTCACGAGAGGTACTTGAGTGAGATATGATTACACACTAGACTGAATCTACGACGGAGAGTGCACCGTTCCGTCTGCCTACGGCCAGTCGGATCCAATTTCCTTACCTAATACGCCGGGTTCCTCATGAGGATGTCTAGTGTGTTTGATCTCAGGTCTAGGACTCCGTAGCTTGCTGTGTGGAGATCTGCTTAGCTCCTCTTAACACACTCTCCTTCCGTCTATCCCTAACCCTAACACATCTCAGCTGCGTGCCTAACCCTAAGATGGTGGCCTACTGACCTGAACCTAAGATGGTTGGTCCACGCGCATAGCCCTGATCCGTGTTGGAAAGCTAAAAATTAAGCCCACTACAATGGAACACGTCGCACATACTTACCTGCTCACGGGAGTATAGGGAAGCTTCATAAGGCTCATCCCAAAATTAATTCAGAGGCCATCTTCAGGCTCTGTATTGAAAGGGAATATACGGTGGCTTCACGAGGCCCCGCCCTGCTATATAAGAGTGACGCCATCTCACAGGCTCACTCTGTTCCGGCTAAATTGTCTCCTGCACGCTGAGGCCTACTCGCACAGCTACCATTTTTAAGACGCACACTGCTGGAAGTGATCCCCCCATGCAGGGCCACCCCCAGAGGAGAATGTATAGATATAATGGCTGAAACATTCAATGAGATCTGGGTTATCTACTGAAGATGTGTGAATTTTTAATGTGGATGTCAGTATAAACACTACCGTGATATGGCATCTTTAACAATAATTTTTATCCGAAACAGTTCACGAGAGGTACTTGGAGTGAGATATGATTACACCTAGACTGAATCTACGACGGAGAGTGCACCGTTCCGTCTGCCTACGGCAGTCGGATCCAATTTCCTTACCTAACCCTAACCCTAACCCTCACCCTAACCCTAACCCTAACCCTAACCCAACCAATCGGGCTCTTCTGCCTAATCCTAATTTAAATATCCATCAATTAGTATACCATCTTATCTTTTAGTTTAACCATTAACCCTAACCACTCTGGCTCCTTACCTAATCCTAAAACGCATCTCCACAAATAGCTACCTAACTTTCAATTTAAACTACCAAAATCAATCAATGGTACACTTTTACCTAACCTCCAAAAATAATAAAACCACACTCTCGCTATTTTCATTCTTTGCTTCATAAACCCCTTCCCCTCTCGAGCCCCCTTGGGGTCTTTCGGGAGGATAACGGGTTTACAGAGAAACGGCCATTCTTGGAGGGCCGGGTATTTGCCGTGACCACGGCAATCCGCCTCGTCTCTGTCCTTCAAGCTCAATATTACCTTGTACACTTTACACCCTTTATATTTATGACTCAGTCATGATGCTAAGCTAGGGTAGGCGCCGACACGTTATCGAATGGCCCGTGCCTCTCCTTGGATCTCTATCTAACCATGAAGTCGTCGGGCGACATGGGGAGATCTGGTGGCCCTTACAAAAACCTAACCCTAACCCTAACCCTACCCTAACCCTAACCTAACCCTAACCCTAACCCTAACCCTACCCTACCCTAACCCTAACCCTAACCCTAACCCTAACCCTACCCTAACCCAACCCTAACCCTAACCCTAACCCTAACCCTAACCCTAACCCCTAACCCTAACCCTAACCCTAACCCTAACCCTAACCCTTTTCTTCCACTGGATCCACCTGTATCAGAATCATTTAATTCTGGTCTATTGACCCATTCTTTCTCTACCTTTAAGTACACTGACCTGACCAACCTACCAGTCCTTTTACTCCCCTAGTTGGGACCAATTGAATAACAATAACACACGACCGGGGATTTGATCAGCCTCGGCGGGGCCACCCCGGGGTGAGGGTGTCTGGTGATAATGGCCGAAACACCCGATGATCTCTGGGTCCACTACTGATGATGTGTTCCAAACAAAAATCATAAAGGACTATTTTGTTCCCCAAATACCTCTATTTTGGAGCTCAAAAAACAACTGACTACCCTTCACTTTGGGATTTTACCATTTGCTTTATATATTGTACCACTTTTGTTTTTATACAGACTACCAATTCTCACTATTATGAGAACTGGTCATATGATTCTCCATCTTATTCATTAATAGGTCTAGTACCTGACCATTCATCTAATCACTAAACTTAACCAATCGAGCCTTGCTGCCTAAACTTAAACTCTGGCCCCTTACCTAATTCTAACCCTAACCAATCGGGCTTTTCTGCCTGAACCTAAACTCTGGCTCCTTACCCAATTCTAAACCTAACCCTAACCTTAACCTTAACCTAAACCTAACCAATCGAACCTTGCCGCCTAAACTTAAACTCTGGCCCCTTACCCAATTCTAATCTAACCCTAACCTAACCCTAACCCTTAAACCTAACCAATCGAACCTTACCGCCTAAACTTAAACTCTGGCCCTTACCCAATTCTAAATCTAACCCTACTCTTAAACCCCTAACCATAACCTACCAATCGAACCTTGCCTTACCTTAACCACTCTGGCTCCTTACCGAATCTTCAAAATACTCAAATTAACTAATGATATATTTTTTGTCTAAATCTCAAAACTAAATTAATAAAACCACATTCATTCTCCCCACTTTTTCATTCTAATCTTTCCACTCCTAACCCCTCTTCCGCTCAAGCCCCTAGGGTTAAAACTGGACTGAAAAGTCTTAAAACCCTAGGCAGACTGACGAGTGGTCAACGGGTTAAACAGAAACGGCCATTTTGGCAGGGGAGGTATCCGCGGTAACCACCGCTAACCAACTTGTCTCTGTTCTTCCAGCTTATCTCATCTTATCCATCTGACACCTTTCATATTTATGACTCAGTCTATGGTACTAAGCTAGGGTAGGCGCCGACACGTTATCGAATGGCCCGTGCCTCTCCTTGGATCTCTGTATAACCATGAAGTCGTCGGGCGACATGGGGAGATCTGGTGGCCCTTACAAAAACCTAACCCTAACCCTAACCCTAACCCTAACCCTAACCCTAACCCTAACCCTAACCCTAACCCTAACCCCCCATGCAGGGCCACCCCCAGAGGAGAATGTATAGATATAATGGCTGAAACATTAATGAGATCTGGGTTATCTACTGAAGATGTCGTGAAATTTTTTTAAGTGGGGATGTCAGTATAAACACTACCGTGATATGACATCTTTAACATAATTTTTATCCGAAACAGTCACGAGAGGGTACTTGAGTGAGATTATGATACACCTAGACTGAATCTACGACGGAGAAGAGTGCACCGTTCCGTCTGCCTACGGCAGTCGGATCCAATTTCCTTACCTACTACGCCGGTTCCTCACGAGGATGTCTAGTGTGTTTGATCTCAGGTCTAGGGACTCCGTAGCTGCTGTGTGGAGATCTGCTTAGCTCCTCTTAACACACTCTCCTTCCGTCTAGCCCTAACCCTAACCATCTCAGCTGCGTGCCTAAACCTAAGATGGTGGCCTACTGACCTGAACCTAAGATGGTGGTCCACGCGCATAGCCTGATCCGTGTTGGAAAGCTAAAAATTAAGCCCACACAATGGAACACGTCGCACATACTTACCTGCTCACGGTAGTATAGGGAAGCCTCATAAGGCTCATCCCAAATTAATTCAGAGGCCATCTTCAGGCTCTGTTTGAAAGGGAATATACGGTGGCTTCACGAGGCCCCGCCCTGCTATATAAGAGTGACGCCATCTCACAGGCTCACTCTGTTCCGGCTAAATTGTCTCCTGCACGCTGAGGCCTACTCGCACAGCTACAATTTTTAAGACGCACACTGCTGGGAAGTGATCCCCCCATGCAGGGCCACCCCAGAGGAGAATGTATAGATATAATGGCTGAAACATTCAATGAGATCTGGGTTATCTACTGAAGATGTGTGGAATTTTTTAATGTGGATGTCAGTATAAACACTACCGTGATATGGCATCTTTAACATAATTTTTATCCGAAACAGTTCACGAGAGGTACTTGAGTGAGATATGATTACACCTAGACTGAATCTACGACGGAGAGTGCACCGTTCCGTCTGCCTACGGCAGTCGGATCCAATTTCCTTACCTAATACGCCGGTTCCTCATGAGGATGTCTAGTGTGTTTGATCTCAGGTCTAGGACTCCGTAGCTGCTGTGTGGAGATCTGCTTAGCTCCTCTTAACACACTCTCCTTCGTCTAGCCCTAACCCTAACCATCTCAGCTGCGTGCCTAACCCTAAGATGGTGCCTACTGACCTGAACCTAGATGGTGGTCCACGCGCATAGCCCTGATCCGTGTTGGAAAGCTAAAAATTAAGCCCACACAATGGAACCGTCGCACATACTTACCTGCTCACGGGAGTATAGGGAAGCGTCATAAGGCTCATCCCAAAATTAATTCAGAGGCCATCTTCAGGCTCTGTTTGAAGGGAATATACGGTGGCTTCACGAGGCCCCTGCCCTGCTATATAAGAGTGACGCCATCTCACAGGCTCACTCTGTTCCGGCTAAATTGTCTCCTGCACGCTGAGGCCTACTCGCCACAGCTACCATTTTTAAGACGCACACTGCTGGGAAGTGATCCCCCCATGCAGGGCCACCCCCAGAGGAGAATGTATAGATATAATGGCTGAAACATTCAATGAGATCTGGGTTATCTACTGAAGATGTGTGAATTTTTAATTGTGGATGTCAGTATTATAACACAACTACCGTGATATGGCATCTTTAACATAATTTTTATCCGAAACAGTTCACGAGAGGTACTTGAGTGAGATATGATTACACCTAGACTGAATCTACGACGGAGAGTGCACCGTTCCGTCTGCCTACGGCAGTCGGATCCAATTTCCTTACCTAACCCTAACCCTAACCCTAACCCTAACCCTAACCCTAAACCCAACCATCGGGCTCTTCTGCCTAATCCTAATTTAAATATCCATCAATTAGTATACCATCTTATCTTTTAGTTTAACCATTAACCCTAACCACTCTGGCTCCTTACCTAATCCTAAAACGCATCTCCACAAAATAGCTACCTAACTTTCAATTTAAACTACCAAAATCAATCAATGGTACACTTTTACCTAACCTCAAAAATAATAAAACCACATTCTCGCTATTTTCATTCTTTGCTTCCTAAACCCCTTCCCCTCTCGAGCCCCCTTGGGGTCTGTCGGGAGGATAACGGGTTTACAGAGAAACGGCCATTCTTGGAGGGCCGGGTTGTTGCCGTGACCACGGCTTACCGCCTCGTCTCTGTCCTTCAAGCTCAATATTACCTTGTACACTTTACACCCTTTATATTTATGACTCAGTCATGATGCTAAGCTAGGGTAGGCGCCGACACGTTATCGAATGGCCCGTGCCTCTCCTTGGATCTCTATCTAACCATGAAGTCGTCGGGCGACAAGGGGGAGATCTGGTGGCCCTTACAAAAACCTAACCCTAACCCTAACCCTAACCCTAACCCTAACCCTAACCCTAACCCCTAACCCCTAACCCTAACCCTACCCTAACCCTAACCCTTTTCTTCCACTGGATCCACCTGTATCAGAATCATTTAATTCTGGTCTATTGACCCATTCTTTCTCTACCTTTAAGTACACTGACCTGACCAACCTACCAGTCCTTTTACTCCCCTAGTTGGGACCAATTGAATAACAATAACACACGACCGGGGATTTGATCAGCCTCGGCGGGGCCACCCCGGGGTGAGGGTGTCTGGTGATAATGGCCGAAACACCCGATGATCTCTGGGTCCACTACTGATGATGTGTTCCAAACAAAAATCATAAAAGGACTATTTTGTTCCCCAAATACCTCTATTTTGGAGCTCAAAAAACAACTGACTACCCTTCACTTTGGGATTTTTACCATTTGCTTTATATATGTACCACTTTTTGTTTTTATACAGACTACCAATTCTCACTATTATGAGAACGGGTCATATGATTCTCCATCTTATTCATTAATAGGTCTAGTACCTGACCATTCATCTAATCACTAAACTTAACCAATCGAGCCTTGCTGCCTAAACTTAAACTCTGGCCCCTTACCCTAATTCTAACCCTAACCAATCGGGCTTTGCTGCCTGAACCTAAACTCTGGCTCCTTACCCAATTCTAAACCTAACCCTAACCTTAACCTTAACCCTAAACCTAACCAATCGAACCTTGCCGCCTAAACTTAAACTCTGGCCCCTTACCCAATTCTAAACCTAACCCTAACCTTAACCCTAACCCTAACCCTAACCAATCGAACCTTACCGCCTAAACTTAAAACTCTGGCCCCTTACCCAATTCTAAATCTAACCCTAACCCTAACCCTAACCCTAAACCTAACCAATCGAACCTTGCCTTACCTTAACCACTCTGGCTCCCTTACCGAATCTTCAAAATACTCAATTAACCTAATGATATATTTTTGTCTAAATCTCAAAACTAAATTAATTAAAACCACATTCATTCTCCCCACTTTTTCATTCTAATCTTTTCCACTCCTACCCCTCTTCCGCTCAAGCCCCTAGGGTTAAAACTGGAACTGAAAAGTCTTAAAACCCTAGGCAGACTGACGAGTGGTCAACGGGGTTTTAAACAGAAACGGCCATTTTGGCAGGGGAGGTATCCGCGGTAACCACCGCTAACACTTGTCTCTGTTCTTCCAGCTTATCTCATCTTATCCATCTGACACCTTTTCATATTTATGACTCAGTCTATTGGTACTAAGCTAGGGTAGGCGCCGACACGTTATCGAATGGCCCGTGCCTTCTCCTTGGATCTCTGTATAACCATGAAGTCGTCGGGCGACATGGGGAGATCTGGTGGCCCTTACAAAAAACCTAACCCTAACCCTAACCCCTAACCCTAACCCCTAACCCTAACCCTAACCCTAACCCTAACCCTAACCCCCCATGCAGGGCCACCCCCAGAGGAGAATGTATAGATATAATGGCCTGAAACATTCAATGAGGATCTGGGTTATCTACTGAAGATGTGTGAATTTTTAATGTGGATGTCAGTATAAACACTACCGTGATATGACATCTTTAACATAATTTTTATCCGAAACAGTTCACGAGAGGTACTTGAGTGAGATAGATATGATTACACCTAGACTGAATCTACGACGGAGAGTGCACCGTTCCGTCTGCCTACGGCAGTCGGATCCAATTTCCTTACCTAATACGCCGGTTCCTCACGAGGAGTCTAGTGTGTTTGATCTCAGGTCTAGGACTCCGTAGCTGCTGTGTGGAGATCTGCTTAGCTCCTCTTAACACACTCTCCTTCCGTCTAGCCCTAACCCTAACCATCTCAGCTGCGTGCCTAACCCTAAGATGGTGGCCCGACTGACCTTGAACCTAAGATGGTGGTCCACGCGCATAGCCTGATCCGTGTTGGAAAGCTAAAATTAAGCCCCCACAATGGAACACGTCGCACATACTTACCTGCTCACCTGGAGTATAGGGAAGCCTCATAAGGCTCATCCCAAAATTAATTCAGAGGCCATCTTCAGGCTCTGTTTGAAAGGGAATATACGGTGGCTTCACGAGGCCCCGCCCTGCTATATAAGAGTGACGCCATCTCACAGGCTCACTCTGTTCCGGCTAAATTGTCTCCTGCACGCTGAGGCCTACTCGCACAGCTACCATTTTTAAGACGCACACTGCTGGGAAGTGATCCCCCCATGCAGGGCCACCCCCAGAGGAGAATGTATAGATATAATGGCTGAAACATTCAATGAGATCTGGGTTATCTACTGAAGATGTGTGAATTTTTAATGTGGATGTCAGTATAAACACTACCGTGATATGGCATCTTTAACATAATTTTTATCCGAAACAGTTCACGAGAGGGTACTTGAGTGAGATATGATTACACCTAGACTGAATCTACGACGGAGAGTGCACCGTTCCGTCTGCCTACGGCAGTCGGATCCAATTTCCTTACCTAATACGCCGGTTCCTCATGAGGATGTCTAGTGTGTTTGATCTCAGGTCTAGGACTCCGTAGCTGCTGTGTGGAGATCTGCTTAGCTCCTCTTAACACACTCTCCTTCCGTCTAGCCCTAACCCTAACCATCTCAGCTGCGTGCCTAACCCTAAGATGGTGGCCTACTGGCCTGAACCTAAGATGGTGGTCCACGCGCATAGCCTGATCCGTGTTGGAAAGCTAAAAATTAAGCCCACACAATGGAACACGTCGCACATACTTACCTGCTCACGGGAGTATAGGGAAGCTTCATAAGGCTCATCCCAAAATTAATTCAGAGGCCATCTTCAGGCTCTGTTTGAAAGGGAATATACGGTGGCTTCACGAGGCCCCGCCCTGCTATATAAGAGTGACGCCCATCTCACAGGCTCACTCTGTTCCGGCTAAATTGTCTCCTGCACGCTGAGGCCTACTCGCACAGCTACCATTTTTAAGACGCACACTGCTGGGAAGTGATCCCCCATGCAGGGCCCACCCCCAGAGGAGAATGTATAGATATAATGGCTGAAACATTCAATGAGATCTGGGTTATCTACTGAAGATGTGTGAATTTTTAATGTGGATGTCAGTATAAACACTACCGTGATATGGCATCTTTAACATAATTTTATCCGAAACAGTTCACGAGAGGTACTTGAGTGAGATATGATTACACCTAGACTGAATCTACGACGGAGAGTGCACCGTTCCGTCTGCCTACGGCAGTCGGATCCAATTTCCTTAACCTAACCCTAACCCTAACCCTAACCCTAACCCTAACCCTAACCCAACCAATCGGGCTCTTCTGCCTAATCCTAATTTAAATATCCATCAATTAGTATACCATCTTATCTTTTAGTTTAACCATTAACCCTAACCACTCTGGCTCCTTACCTAATCCTAAAACGCATCTCCACAATAGCTACCTAACTTTCAATTTAAACTACCAAAATCAATCAATGGTACACTTTTACCTAACCTCCAAAAATAATAAACCACACTCTCGCTATTTTCATTCTTTGCTTCATAAACCCCTTCCCCTCTCGAGCCCCCTTGGCGTCTTTCGGGAGGATACAGGGTTTACAGAGAAACGGCCATTCTTGGAGGGCCGGGTATTTGCCGTGACCACGGCAATCCGCCTCGTCTCTGTCCTTCAAGCCTCAATATTACCTTGTAACTTTACACCCTTTATATTATGACTCAGTCATGATGCTAAGCTAGGGTAGGCGCCGACACGTTATCGAATGGCCCGTGCCTCTCCTTGGATCCTCTATCTAACCATGAAGTCGTCGGGCGACATGGGGAGATCTGGTGGCCCTTACAAAACCTAACCCTAACCCTAACCCTAACCCTAACCCTAACCCTAACCCTAACCCTAACCCCTAACCCTAACCCTAACCCTAACCCTAACCCTTTTCTTCCACTGGATCCACCTGTATCAGAATCATTTAATTCTGGTCTATTGACCCATTCTTTCTCTACCTTTAAGTACACTGACCTGACCAACCTACCAGTCCTTTTACTCCCCTAGTTGGGACCAATTGAATAACAATAACACACGACCGGGGATTTGATCAGCCTCGGCGGGGCCACCCCGGGGTGAGGGTGTCTGGTGATAATGGCCGAAACACCCGATGATCTCTGGGTCCACTACTGATGATGTGTTCCAAACAAAAATCATAAAGGACTATTTTGTTCCCCAAATACCTCTATTTTGGAGCTCAAAAAACAACTGACTACCCTTCACTTTGGGATTTTACCATTTGCTTTATATATTGTACCACTTTTGTTTTTATACAGACTACCAATTCTCACTATTATGAGAACTGGTCATATGATTCTCCATCTTATTCATTAATAGGTCTAGTACCTGACCATTCATCTAATCACTAAACTTAACCAATCGAGCCTTGCTGCCTAAACTTAAACTCTGGCCCCTTACCTAATTCTAACCCTAACCAATCGGGCTTTGCTGCCTGAACCTAAACTCTGGCTCCTTACCCAATTCTAAACCTAACCCTAACCTTAACCTTAACCCTAAACCTAACCAATCGAACCTTGCCGCCTAAACTTAAACTCTGGCCCCTTACCCAATTCTAAATCTAACCCTAACCTTAACCCTAACCCTAAACCTAACCAATCGAACCTTACCGCCTAAACTTAAACTCTGGCCCCTTACCCAATTCTAAATCTAACCCTAATCTTAACCCTAACCCTAAACCTAACCAATCGAACCTTGCCTTACCTTAACCACTCTGGCTCCTTACCGAATCTTCAAAATACTCAAATTAACTAATGATATATTTTTTGTCTAAATCTCAAAACTAAATTAATAAAACCACATTCATTCTCCCCACT
Source organism: Trematomus bernacchii (assembly GCF_902827165.1). Lineage (NCBI taxonomy): Eukaryota > Metazoa > Chordata > Actinopteri > Perciformes > Nototheniidae > Trematomus > Trematomus bernacchii. Next base: position 46,890 of record NW_022987597.1, read on the forward strand.
TTTTCATTCTAATCTTTCCACTCCTAACCCCTCTTCCGCTCAAGCCCCTAGGGTTAAAACTGGACTGAAAAGTCTTAAAACCCTAGGCAGACTGACGAGTGGTCAACGGGTTAAACAGAAACGGCCATTTTGGCAGGGGAGGTATCCGCGGTAACCACCGCTAACCAACTTGTCTCTGTTCTTCCAGCTTATCTCATCTTATCCATCTGACACCTTTCATATTTATGACTCAGTCTATGGTACTAAGCTAGGGTAGGCGCCGACACGTTATCGAATGGCCCGTGCCTCTCCTTGGATCTCTGTATAACCATGAAGTCGTCGGGCGACATGGGGAGATCTGGTGGCCCTTACAAAAACCTAACCCTAACCCTAACCCTAACCCTAACCCTAACCCTAACCCTAACCCTAACCCTAACCCTAACCCCTAACCCTAACCCTAACCCTAACCCTAACCCTAACCCTTTTCTTCCACTGGATCCACCTGTATCAGAATCATTTAATTCTGGTCTATTGACCCATTCTTCTCTACCTTTAAGTACACTGACCTGACCAACCTACCAGTCCTTTTACTCCCCTAGTTGGGACCAATTGAATAACAATAACACACGACCGGGGATTTGATCAGCCTCGGCGGGGCCACCCCGGGGTGAGGGTGTCTGGTGATAATGGCCGAAACACCCGATGATCTCTGGGTCCACTACTGATGATGTGTTCCAAACAAAAATCATAAAGGACTATTTTGTTCCCCAAATACCTCTATTTTGGAGCTCAAAAAACAACTGACTACCCTTCACTTTGGGATTTTTACCATTTGCTTTATATATTGTACCACTTTTTGTTTTTATACAGACTACCAATTCTCACTATTATGAGAACTGGTCATATGATTCTCCATCTTATTCATTAATAGGTCTAGTACCTGACCATTCATCTAATCACTAAACTTAACCAATCGAGCCTTGCTGCCTAAACTTAAACTCTGGCCCCTTACCTAATTCTAACCCTAACCAATCGGGCTTTGCTGCCTGAACCTAAACTCTGGCTCCTTACCCAATTCTAAACCTAACCCTAACCTTAACCTTAACCCTAAACCTAACCAATCGAACCTTGCCGCCTAAACTTAAACTCTGGCCCCTTACCCAATTCTAAATCTAACCCTAACCTTAACCCTAACCCTAAACCTAACCAATCGAACCTTACCGCCTAAACTTAAACTCTGGCCCCTTACCCAATTCTAAATCTAACCCTAATCTTAACCCTAACCCTAAACCTAACCAATCGAACCTTGCCTTACCTTAACCACTCTGGCTCCTTACCGAATCTTCAAAATACTCAATTAACTAATGATATATTTTTTGTCTAAATCTCAAAACTAAATTAATAAAACCACATTCATTCTCCCCACTTTTTCATTCTAATCTTTCCACTCCTAACCCCTCTTCCGCTCAAGCCCCTAGGGTTAAAACTGGACTGAAAAGTCTTAAAACCCTAGGCAGACTGACGAGTGGGTCAACGGGTGTTAAACAGAAACGGCCATTTTGGCAGGGGAGGTATCCGCGGTAACCACCGCTAACCAACTTGTCTCTGTTCTTCCAGCTTATCTCATCTTATCCATCTGACACCTTTCATATTTATGACTCAGTCTATGGTACTAAGCTAGGGTAGGCGCCGACACGTTATCGAATGGCCCGTGCCTCTCCTTGGATCTCTGTATAACCATGAAGTCGTCGGGCGACATGGGGAGATCTGGTGGCCCTTACAAAAACCTAACCCTAACCCTAACCCTAACCCTAACCCTAACCCTAACCCTACCTAACCCTAACCCCCCATGCAGGGCCACCCCCAGAGGAGAATGTATAGATATAATGGCTGAAACATTCAATGAGATCTGGGTTATCTACTGAAGATGTGTGAATTTTTAATGTGGATGTCAGTATAAACACTACCGTGATATGACATCTTTAACATAATTTTTATCCGAAACAGTTCACGAGAGGTACTTGAGTGAGATATGATTACACCTAGACTGAATCTACGACGGAGAGTGCACCGTTCCGTCTGCCTACGGCAGTCGGATCCAATTTCCTTACCTAATACGCCGGTTCCTCACGAGGATGTCTAGTGTGTTTGATCTCAGGTCTAGGACTCCGTAGCTGCTGTGTGGAGATCTGCTTAGCTCCTCTTAACACACTCTCCTTCCGTCTAGCCCTAACCCTAACCATCTCAGCTGCGTGCCTAACCCTAAGATGGTGGCCTACTGACCTGAACCTAAGATGGTGGTCCACGCGCATAGCCTGATCCGTGTTGGAAAGCTAAAAATTAAGCCCACACAATGGAACACGTCGCACATACTTACCTGCTCACGGGAGTATAGGGAAGCCTCATAAGGCTCATCCCAAAATTAATTCAGAGGCCATCTTCAGGCTCTGTTTGAAAGGGAATATACGGTGGCTTCACGAGGCCCCGCCCTGCTATATAAGAGTGACGCCATCTCACAGGCTCACTCTGTTCCGGCTAAATTGTCTCCTGCACGCTGAGGCCTACTCGCACAGCTACAATTTTTAAGACGCACACTGCTGGGAAGTGATCCCCCCATGCAGGGCCACCCCCAGAGGAGAATGTATAGATATAATGGCTGAAACATTCAATGAGATCTGGGTTATCTACTGAAGATGTGTGAATTTTTAATGTGGATGTCAGTATAAACACTACCGTGATATGACATCTTTAACATAATTTTTATCCGAAACAGTTCACGAGAGGTACTTGAGTGAGATATGATTACACCTAGACTGAATCTACGACGGAGAGTGCACCGTTCCGTCTGCCTACGGCAGTCGGATCCAATTTCCTTACCTAATACGCCGGTTCCTCACGAGGATGTCTAGTGTGTTTGATCTCAGGTCTAGGACTCCGTAGCTGCTGTGTGGAGATCTGCTTAGCTCCTCTTAACACACTCTCCTTCCGTCTAGCCCTAACCCTAACCATCTCAGCTGCGTGCCTAACCCTAAGATGGTGGCCTACTGACCTGAACCTAAGATGGTGGTCCACGCGCATAGCCTGATCCGTGTTGGAAAGCTAAAAATTAAGCCCACACAATGGAACACGTCGCACATACTTACCTGCTCACGGGAGTATAGGGAAGCTTCATAAGGCTCATCCCAAAATTAATTCAGAGGCCATCTTCAGGCTCTGTTTGAAAGGGAATATACGGTGGCTTCACGAGGCCCCGCCCTGCTATATAAGAGTGACGCCATCTCACAGGCTCACTCTGTTCCGGCTAAATTGTCTCCTGCACGCTGAGGCCTACTCGCACAGCTACCATTTTTAAGACGCACACTGCTGGGAAGTGATCCCCCCATGCAGGGCCACCCCCAGAGGAGAATGTATAGATATAATGGCTGAAACATTCAATGAGATCTGGGTTATCTACTGAAGATGTGTGAATTTTTAATGTGGATGTCAGTATAAACACTACCGTGATATGGCATCTTTAACATAATTTTTATCCGAAACAGTTCACGAGAGGTACTTGAGTGAGATATGATTACACCTAGACTGAATCTACGACGGAGAGTGCACCGTTCCGTCTGCCTACGGCAGTCGGATCCAATTTCCTTACCTAACCCTAACCCTAACCCTAACCCTAACCCTAACCCTAACCCTAACCCAACCAATCGGGCTCTTCTGCCTAATCCTAATTTAAATATCCATCAATTAGTATACCATCTTATCTTTTAGTTTAACCATTAACCCTAACCACTCTGGCTCCTTACCTAATCCTAAAACGCATCTCCACAAATAGCTACCTAACTTTCAATTTAAACTACCAAAATCAATCAATGGTACACTTTTACCTAACCTCCAAAAATAATAAAACCACACTCTCGCTATTTTCATTCTTTGCTTCATAAACCCCTTCCCCTCTCGAGCCCCCTTGGGGTCTTTCGGGAGGATAACGGGTTTACAGAGAAACGGCCATTCTTGGAGGGCCGGGTATTTGCCGTGACCACGGCAATCCGCCTCGTCTCTGTCCTTCAAGCTCAATATTACCTTGTACACTTTACACCCTTTATATTTATGACTCAGTCATGATGCTAAGCTAGGGTAGGCGCCGACACGTTATCGAATGGCCCGTGCCTCTCCTTGGATCTCTATCTAACCATGAAGTCGTCGGGCGACATGGGGAGATCTGGTGGCCCTTACAAAAACCTAACCCTAACCCTAACCCTAACCCTAACCCTAACCCTAACCCTAACCCTAACCCTAACCCTACCCTAACCCTAACCCTAACCCTAACCCTAACCCTACCCTAACCCTACCCTAACCCTAACCCTAACCCTAACCCTAACCCTAACCCTAACCCTAACCCCTAACCCTAACCCTAACCCTAACCCTAACCCTAACCCTTTTCTTCCACTGGATCCACCTGTATCAGAATCATTTAATTCTGGTCTATTGACCCATTCTTTCTCTACCTTTAAGTACACTGACCTGACCAACCTACCAGTCCTTTTACTCCCCTAGTTGGGACCAATTGAATAACAATAACACACGACCGGGGATTTGATCAGCCTCGGCGGGGCCACCCCGGGGTGAGGGTGTCTGGTGATAATGGCCGAAACACCCGATGATCTCTGGGTCCACTACTGATGATGTGTTCCAAACAAAAATCATAAAGGACTATTTTGTTCCCCAAATACCTCTATTTTGGAGCTCAAAAAACAACTGACTACCCTTCACTTTGGGATTTTACCATTTGCTTTATATATTGTACCACTTTTGTTTTTATACAGACTACCAATTCTCACTATTATGAGAACTGGTCATATGATTCTCCATCTTATTCATTAATAGGTCTAGTACCTGACCATTCATCTAATCACTAAACTTAACCAATCGAGCCTTGCTGCCTAAACTTAAACTCTGGCCCCTTACCTAATTCTAACCCTAACCAATCGGGCTTTTCTGCCTGAACCTAAACTCTGGCTCCTTACCCAATTCTAAACCTAACCCTAACCTTAACCTTAACCCTAAACCTAACCAATCGAACCTTGCCGCCTAAACTTAAACTCTGGCCCCTTACCCAATTCTAAATCTAACCCTAACCTTAACCCTAACCCTAAACCTAACCAATCGAACCTTACCGCCTAAACTTAAACTCTGGCCCCTTACCCAATTCTAAATCTAACCCTAATCTTAACCCTAACCCTAAACCTAACCAATCGAACCTTGCCTTACCTTAACCACTCTGGCTCCTTACCGAATCTTCAAAATACTCAAATTAACTAATGATATATTTTTTGTCTAAATCTCAAAACTAAATTAATAAAACCACATTCATTCTCCCCACTTTTTCATTCTAATCTTTCCACTCCTAACCCCTCTTCCGCTCAAGCCCCTAGGGTTAAAACTGGACTGAAAAGTCTTAAAACCCTAGGCAGACTGACGAGTGGTCAACGGGTTAAACAGAAACGGCCATTTTGGCAGGGGAGGTATCCGCGGTAACCACCGCTAACCAACTTGTCTCTGTTCTTCCAGCTTATCTCATCTTATCCATCTGACACCTTTCATATTTATGACTCAGTCTATGGTACTAAGCTAGGGTAGGCGCCGACACGTTATCGAATGGCCCGTGCCTCTCCTTGGATCTCTGTATAACCATGAAGTCGTCGGGCGACATGGGGAGATCTGGTGGCCCTTACAAAAACCTAACCCTAACCCTAACCCTAACCCTAACCCTAACCCTAACCCTAACCCTAACCCTAACCCTAACCCCCCATGCAGGGCCACCCCCAGAGGAGAATGTATAGATATAATGGCTGAAACATTCAATGAGATCTGGGTTATCTACTGAAGATGTGTGAATTTTTAATGTGGATGTCAGTATAAACACTACCGTGATATGACATCTTTAACATAATTTTTATCCGAAACAGTTCACGAGAGGTACTTGAGTGAGATATGATTACACCTAGACTGAATCTACGACGGAGAGTGCACCGTTCCGTCTGCCTACGGCAGTCGGATCCAATTTCCTTACCTAATACGCCGGTTCCTCACGAGGATGTCTAGTGTGTTTGATCTCAGGTCTAGGACTCCGTAGCTGCTGTGTGGAGATCTGCTTAGCTCCTCTTAACACACTCTCCTTCCGTCTAGCCCTAACCCTAACCATCTCAGCTGCGTGCCTAACCCTAAGATGGTGGCCTACTGACCTGAACCTAAGATGGTGGTCCACGCGCATAGCCTGATCCGTGTTGGAAAGCTAAAAATTAAGCCCACACAATGGAACACGTCGCACATACTTACCTGCTCACGGGAGTATAGGGAAGCCTCATAAGGCTCATCCCAAAATTAATTCAGAGGCCATCTTCAGGCTCTGTTTGAAAGGGAATATACGGTGGCTTCACGAGGCCCCGCCCTGCTATATAAGAGTGACGCCATCTCACAGGCTCACTCTGTTCCGGCTAAATTGTCTCCTGCACGCTGAGGCCTACTCGCACAGCTACCATTTTTAAGACGCACACTGCTGGGAAGTGATCCCCCCATGCAGGGCCACCCCCAGAGGAGAATGTATAGATATAATGGCTGAAACATTCAATGAGATCTGGGTTATCTACTGAAGATGTGTGAATTTTTAATGTGGATGTCAGTATAAACACTACCGTGATATGGCATCTTTAACATAATTTTTATCCGAAACAGTTCACGAGAGGTACTTGAGTGAGATATGATTACACCTAGACTGAATCTACGACGGAGAGTGCACCGTTCCGTCTGCCTACGGCAGTCGGATCCAATTTCCTTACCTAATACGCCGGTTCCTCATGAGGATGTCTAGTGTGTTTGATCTCAGGTCTAGGACTCCGTAGCTGCTGTGTGGAGATCTGCTTAGCTCCTCTTAACACACTCTCCTTCCGTCTAGCCCTAACCCTAACCATCTCAGCTGCGTGCCTAACCCTAAGATGGTGGCCTACTGACCTGAACCTAAGATGGTGGTCCACGCGCATAGCCTGATCCGTGTTGGAAAGCTAAAAATTAAGCCCACACAATGGAACACGTCGCACATACTTACCTGCTCACGGGAGTATAGGGAAGCTTCATAAGGCTCATCCCAAAATTAATTCAGAGGCCATCTTCAGGCTCTGTTTGAAAGGGAATATACGGTGGCTTCACGAGGCTCCGCCCTGCTATATAAGAGTGACGCCATCTCACAGGCTCACTCTGTTCCGGCTAAATTGTCTCCTGCACGCTGAGGCCTACTCGCACAGCTACCATTTTTAAGACGCACACTGCTGGGAAGTGATCCCCCCATGCAGGGCCACCCCCAGAGGAGAATGTATAGATATAATGGCTGAAACATTCAATGAGATCTGGGTTATCTACTGAAGATGTGTGAATTTTTAATGTGGATGTCAGTATAAACACTACCGTGATATGGCATCTTTAACATAATTTTTATCCGAAACAGTTCACGAGAGGTACTTGAGTGAGATATGATTACACCTAGACTGAATCTACGACGGAGAGTGCACCGTTCCGTCTGCCTACGGCAGTCGGATCCAATTTCCTTACCTAACCCTAACCCTAACCCTAACCCTAACCCTAACCCTAACCCAACCAATCGGGCTCTTCTGCCTAATCCTAATTTAAATATCCATCAATTAGTATACCATCTTATCTTTTAGTTTAACCATTAACCCTAACCACTCTGGCTCCTTACCTAATCCTAAAACGCATCTCCACAAATAGCTACCTAACTTTCAATTTAAACTACCAAAATCAATCAATGGTACACTTTTACCTAACCTCCAAAAATAATAAAACCACACTCTCGCTATTTTCATTCTTTGCTTCATAAACCCCTTCCCCTCTCGAGCCCCCTTGGGGTCTTTCGGGAGGATAACGGGTTTACAGAGAAACGGCCATTCTTGGAGGGCCGGGTATTTGCCGTGACCACGGCAATCCGCCTCGTCTCTGTCCTTCAAGCTCAATATTACCTTGTACACTTTACACCCTTTATATTTATGACTCAGTCATGATGCTAAGCTAGGGTAGGCGCCGACACGTTATCGAATGGCCCGTGCCTCTCCTTGGATCTCTATCTAACCATGAAGTCGTCGGGCGACATGGGGAGATCTGGTGGCCCTTACAAAAACCTAACCCTAACCCTAACCCTAACCCTAACCCTAACCCTAACCCTAACCCTAACCCCAACCATCTCTGCATGCCTAACCTTAAAATGGTGGCCTTCAAGCCTAACCCTAAGATGGTGGAATACATGCCTGACCCTAAAATGGTGACCTACGCGCATAGTCTGATCCGTGTTGGAAAGCTAAAAATTAAGCCCACACAATGGAACACGTTGTACATACTTACCTGCTCACGGGAGTATAGGGAAGCTTCATAAAGCTCATCCCAAAATTAATTCAGAGGTCATCTTTAGGCCCTGTTTGAAAGGGAATATACGTGGTTTTACGAGGCCCCGCCCTACTATATAAGAGTGACGCCATCTCCTAGGCTCACTCTGTTCCGACTAAATTGTCTTCCCGCATGCTGACGCCTACTCGCACAGCGACAATTTTTAAGACGCACACTGCTGGGAAGTGATCCCCCCATGCAGGGCCACCCCCAGAGGAGGATGTATAGATATAATGGCTGAAACATTCAATGAGATCTGGGTTATCTACTGAAGATGTGTGAATTTTTAATGTGGATGTCAGTATAAACACTACCGTGATATGGCATCTTTAACATAATTTTTATCCGAAACAGTTCACGAGAGGTACTTGAGTGAGATATGATTACACCTAGACTGAATCTACGACGGAGAGTGCACCGTTCCGTCTGCCTACGGCAGTCGGATCCAATTTCCTTACCTAACCCTAACCCTAACCCTAACCCTAACCCTAAACATAAGGAAAGTGAAGATTAAAAATAATTCCTCTTCACGCCTAAACTTAAATATAGTGGGCACTAAAAATAATTCCTCTTCACGCCTAAACTTAAGGATAGTGGACATTAAAAATAATTCCTCTTCACGCCTAAACTTAAGGATATTGAGGACTAAAAATATTCATATTACATCTTTTTCATGCCTACCAGGTGACTCACCGTGCCACACGGTTGTCTCCGGTAAGGAGAGACTCAGAGGAGTGGGACCCTCCCACTTGGCTATATTAGAGCCTGCTACATCTCTCTCCCACTCATTAATTTCGGGAAGCTGAGACGCACACATGCACAGCTCTCTCTCATTTTCTACAAGCCAGCCTGAAGAAGGTCCTTTTGGACCGAAACGTTGCGAATATAAGGCTTGTTACTAAACTTTATTCCTTTACGATCACTTTTTATTTTATTATTTCATTATTTCTTTGAAAAAAACATAAAACACCTTGAAAAGAATATATAAAAATATCTAAAAATATCAAAAAAATATATTTCACTTTACTTTCAAGGCAAGCCATCAGAGCTTTGTTACTGGCACAACACCTATCTGATCATGAGTTACGATGATAACGGCGATTGGACTGTTGTGGATTACCGACGTGGTCGTGATTTACGTCGCGACTACAAGGGACCACAGGATAATCACTCCCGAAATCGCTACTACCAACCAGATGACCGCCAGCATTACAACGGACAGAGATCTAATGGCCGCCAGCTCTCTAATGGTCAACGTTCTAAAGACCGCCATCGTTCTAATGGCCGCCAGCGTTCTAATGACCATCGTTCTAATGGCCAACAGCGTTCCTACGCATCGGTCACACGGGCCGGACCACGAACACATGGTGACAACAGTTCCCGACAACGCTACAAAGAGCCAGGCTATAAGCCACAATTTTTTGAAACTCGGTATCCTACAGAATACCAAAATCAGAACTTCACTTACAACAATGTGAGGGCTACCAAACAGAACCATAACAACAAAAAGTACGACACACAGTACAAAAGCAATGCTTACCCCACAAACAGAAACAGTCATCAGGAGAAAAAACAGCACAACAACACACAGTACAAGAATAATACTTACCTCCACAATCATCAGGAGAAACAACAGTACAACACACAGTACAAAAACAATACTTACCTCAACAGTCATCAGGAGAAAAAACAGTACAACACACAGTACAAAAACAACACGTACCTCAACAGTCATCAGGAGAAAAAACGGTACAACACACAGTATAAAAACAATACGTACCCCGCATACAGAAACAGTCATCAGGAGAAAAAACAACAGTCAGAGGATCCAGATTTTCTATTGAAAGCACACTGTATCCACACCATCATTAAAACTATCCATCATCTGAAAAACGTGTCGGCGGAAGATCCTCCACCAAACATAGCCAAAATGACTGAACACCTGGCCACGGTGTTCAAGCCGGCTTCTCCCCACCCCGACACACAGGCCCTGATTGAAGGCAATGCAAAAAATTGGTGTTTTACAACCATGATGATCCTACGGGATCACTACACAGATGAGATGGAAACTCAGATAATCAAATTAAATACATTGTCTACTTACCACTGGCAGAATCCACTGGATGTGGCTTCATCCTGGGCCAAGAGAAACCTGGGACGCCGCTTACAGGAGGAAACACTGGTGCAGACTGCGGCTCTGTTGACGGCTCAGATTGTTGACCGAACAGTAGACGCACCTGCACAGCCCAAACAGAGGGTAAGGCCCACGGCTGTGGTTCCTTCTGCAAACACAAGTGTGGCACAAGTGCATGCTCCACCTGCACACATTGGGTCCCCCTCACAGACCCCGGCACCCCACACCTCATCCACACATACTGTGAACCCTAAAAAAAGAAAAACATCTTTAGTGGAGGTTGTAACAAAGTGCCTCATTCCCCCCAGCATTGTACTCACCACACCTGCTCCTAAAACACAGAGGATTAGACAGCTTCCTCGATTGACACCGAGGGGCAGGCGGGTACTCGGTGTGACTTCTCAGCCTCCTGCTCACTTTCCTCCTCCTTCTCTCAACCCATGTGTGTCGACTGAAGAGGATTCTATTCTCGTTCTGTCGCCGGAGGTTTTGGAGGACGCTCTGGGACCAGCAGCGCTCCCTCCACGGCCTAGTTGTCCCGTCCTGTCTCGGTCCCCAGTTGCGACACGCAGTCTCGACGCGGCAATCCAGAGTCAACTGCAAATAAACACAATACTACAGTCACGACCCACACCACCTGAGCCAGTGATACCAACACGCAGACCTAATAGACACCTCAACACAGTCAAAAAACTACAGGACTGGAGTTTGAGTGTCGGCAAAAAATGGCTAATAATGGGGGACTCCAATTTAGCGCGACTCCCTCCATTCACAATAGATAATCTGCAAATTGACAGTTACCCGGGGGCTACGTTCAGACATGCCGAAGCCATCATTAAAAAGGCCACTTCTTCCACTGTGGTGGAAAAGGTGATCTTGTCATTTGGAATAAACAACAGATCAAATCAAGTTAACCTGTTTCACGCCTTCCCCCCGGTACCGGGCGGATAAACGCGTCATTTGCAGGAAACAACGTCTAAGGAATCTTAATATTGAATAAAACTATGAATGTGTTATATCCATGTAACGGGAAGAAACTCAGCTAACTGATCTTTTTAATTTTTTTTTTCAAAAAAACCCCACAATGCTAGCACTCAGCCTCTGAATTAGCCTCGATCGAAAAAACGGGACCGACAAAGGCACATAAACTCACTCAGAACTCCCTTATTACTTATCCTAAATGCACAACCAAACACTATTTTTTGGTGTCCTGGAGACACTGAATCTAACGGTGCCCACCTCAACACTCAGTGATAAACATTCGCGACGCTATCAACGAAAGCGTACATCATCACATGTGGAGCCAAGAAGCTAAACATGTAAATATGACTTACCTTGGTCAAAAGTGGTCTTCAATGGCATTAAAACGATAAAAAAACGATGCTGCAGTTAATCCATAGGTTCATCCTATGTGTCTGTGCCTTCTTTGAAATTATTTCTGATAATCCATAAGCAATACAACTGCGTTTTAGTTTCCAAACTCCAGAAGGAGACATTCCTCCAGTTTAGTTTCGCTTTCCACACGCGAAGCGGCAACATTTTTTCTTTACAATGTGTGTCTATGTAAGTCTCCTCCTTCGATTCTATTGGCTCTAACGGTCACAAGGGTATGTCAACCAACCAGATCGAGCAAGGGGGGCCAGAGATAGGTCAAATCCACCCAAATGACCCCAGATGGCCCAGTTTTTGGCTAAATCTCTCTAAAAAGGTCAAATTTCACTTGTTTTGCATCAATCTTGATACAGGGTACTTATTATATGTTGTACTTTGGATTCCTAAAGCTTTTAGTCTACTAACCCATCATCCAAGGGTAGTTTTCACTATCTGTAAAAAATAATTTTTGGACGGACACTATAATTTACAGTTTTTTACTATGTAAAATCTGAATTTTCTTTAAAATAAAAAACATTTATATTGATTCTGACACTTCTACATCCAACTCACAGGTTTATCATTACTTTGAGAAAAGATTATTAATTTAACCCTTTTAGAAGGGAAGATATGGTCATTTGTTCTGGGAATGTCATTTTCGAGCCTGAGACCTGAAAAACAGGCTCAGAGTGGAACAGGTTAAGAAGACCACCTTGAAACAGCTGCAGGCAGCAGTCCGAGCTGCTAAGTTGAGGTTCCCACAGGCAGCAATCTGGATACCTATAATCAATTACTCTTACCTTCTGCCACATCATGAACAAAAACATTTGCTAGAGTTAAATGACTACATCACAAAACATCTTGAGCACATACCACAGCTGCCAAGCGGGTCATTTGGGACCGAAAAGGATCATGTCCATTGGACAAAATCCACCGCAAAACTCATGCTGCAACACTGGTGTGAGCAGGTAAACTAAATGTCCCCTCAAATCTGCCTTTACAGGAGGGGAATAAAAACGTTCTAATATTATCCAAACACGTCACATTGACTCCCCCGCAGATCTCGCTCTTAAACAGGGGTCTAAATTTCATCCCTACAAAAGGTAGTAACACAAATCTTATCGAGCAAGGCAGGTGGGATTTGCAACAGTACCACAGGAAATTGAAATTAGCAACATATTTTGAACACAAAAAAGATTCTGTCCCACCTCCATTTACTCCCAAATCGCACTGGGTTCCCGCCGCGGGCACACTTCCGGCGGAACTCACCACTCTCATTACAGCTGATATTAACCACTTTGATAGCAGCTTCCAGATGCTCCGTGTCCAACCGAACCTCTGTCCAGAGGAGGTTGCAGCATTGCAGGAGCTCAGCAACAACAAACAGATCATCATTAAGCCAGCCGATAAAGGCAGCGTAGTTGTTGTTATGGACCGGGACCAGTACCTATGGGAGGGATACAGACAATTATCGGATACCAACTATTATTCCAAATTGAACAAACCAATTTATCTGGACACAATCAAATCAGTTGACAAGATCTTACAAACACTTTATGACAAAAAATTCATTAATGCCAAACAAATGAAGTTTCTATCAGGCACCGATGTACCCAGGGCCAGACTATTTTACATGCTGCCAAAGATTCACAAGGAAAGACACAAATGGTCCTTACCTTATGAAATTCCTCCTGGCAGACCCATAGTGTCGGATTGCAGCAGCGAAACCTACCGCACGGCCGAGTTCATTGATTTTTTCCTCTATCCTCTCTCCTTCATCCACGCCAGCTACATAAAGGACACCTATGACTTCTTAAGAAAAATTAGACTACTCGATGTACCTCAGGACGCCATGCTATTCACCATGGATGTAGATAGCTTATATACAAACATTGACATCCAAGAAGGCATACAAGCCATAAAAAACATATTTCGGAAACACCCTAATAAAAAAAGACCAGATAAGGAATTACTACAATTATTAGAAATCAATTTGACACGTAATGACTTTGAATTCAATGGAGATTTCTTTCTGCAGATTAAAGGCACTGCTATGGGAAAGAAGTTTGCACCGGCCTATGCGAACATTTTTATGGCAGAATGGGAAACTTCTGCCCTTTCCTCCTGCCAAAAGACTCCCAAACACTATTTCAGATATCTGGACGACATCTGGGGTGTTTGGTCTCACTCAAAAGAGGATTTTGACTCATTTGTAACCACTCTAAATAACCACAACAAATCCATCTCACTTAAATACATCACCAGCTACACCTCAGTGGACTTTCTGGACACCACCACTTTCAAAGGAATCAATTTCCATAATACACATCAATTGGATGCCAAAGTATTTTTTAAAGAGACAGACACCCACGCCCTGCTCCACAAAACTAGCCACCATCCGAATCACACTTACGCGGGATTGGTTAAATCACAGCTTTTGAGGTTCCATAGAATATGCAGCAACAGAGATGATTTCATTATGGCCACCAAAACGCTCTTTGGAGCATTGTTCTCTAGAGGGTATACTCGCTCCTTTCTAAAAACTTGCTTTAGAACATTTCAACAGACGAAACCCATTTCGGTCTCCTCCAAATTGCCTTTTATAACTACATATTCCCAGTCAGCTGTTAAATTAGTAAGAGTCATCAAATCCAACTTCCAAAACATTATAGGTAATACGGACATTCTACAAGACCACACTATTATTGCAGCGTTTAGGAAAAACAGAAACCTGCAGTCGTACTTGGTCAAAGCAAAAATACAACCCATATTGACCCCAAATTCCAGAGGTCATGGTGATTTTTTTCAGCAACAAATCTGGTTGCGCAGCAAATCCAATAACAATGTTTATAAAACACAGGATCGGGGCAGTCTACAATCTAAAAACTGTGTTTACCTCATTCCATGTAAACATTGTGGATTACAGTATGTGGGTGAAACTGGCAATACAATTTCAATACGATTCACCCAACACAGACATAATATTTTGAAAAGAAAAAACACACTTACTCCCTTGGTTACTCACTTCCTGCTCCATGGATGGCAATCCGTTCAAGCAGCGGTCCTGGAGTCCAACTCCAGATGGTCTGTGGCCCAGAGACGTAGAGGTGAGAGACTTTGGATAGCCAGATTCGACACAGTGTATCCCAGGGGCCTGAATGAGAGGTGAACATGCCTTGATGTGTGACAACGACGGAGAGAGCATTCGATCCTGCCGCCGTTTCACGGTGACAGGATTCAACATTTCTAACGCCTAACCCTAACCCTTTTCTTGTCTTTCACAAACTCAGAATGCTCAGCCAAACGGCCAAGCCTACCAAAAATAGGTTGAACTCGTAGGTGTTCCTCTCCACGGAAGTCTTTAGTAAAAGGCGAAAGACTTATACGCTTTGAAGAGAAACCAGAGTAATTGTGGAGGCCGTCCTCGAGAACAGACACCACCATAGTTGTCCCAGTCCAAACCCTCGCGGTGACCCTCACTTGGCTTTTCCACATCCCAGGCCACACCCTTTCCCCCAGCTGCGCTAGCATGGTTTGTGGCTCTCACCTGTGGCTTCTTTGGCATTGAGTCCAAAAAAGACCCCTGCTGCTGTGCTGCAGTTTGTGCCCCCGATTGGAACCTATCTCTTTAGTAATACGCTTTAGTTGTGTGGGATGTTATACGTGCTGACTCTGTGGCATTAGAAAACACTAGTTTGATGCTAAACATCACATCCATTTAAGGGAGGAACACTAGAATGTCTTTACGGATATAGAGCTTATAATGAAATATAGAAGCGTGGTTGCTTGAAAAACAGTCTTTGTTGGCTGAACTTTTCGCCTCAACTGCCGTATGGTGGCTTGGCTTTATAATTCAGCATTGGTGGTTCAGTGGTAGAATTCTCACCTGCCACGTGGGAGACCCGGGTCCGATTCCCGGCCAATGCAATAGACAGTTCTTTGTTGTCTGAAAATAAAGTACAATGCCTAAACCACTTGGACTCTGCTAGAGCAAACACACAGGTCTTTGGAGTGTACAAGTAAAGAGGGATGTTCTCCGTGCCGACTCCTATTGATTTGAGAACTCAGTAAGATGCTTGACATCAAATCACTGTAAGGGATGACCAGTGGACTGTTTCCCTTCTTAAATGACTTAGAGCATATAGCATATCTGTTGAAAAATCCACCTAGTTGACCGTGCTGTTGACCTCGCCAGCGTAGTGGTAGTTACGATGTCTTGTGAATGTGGGCGAATGAGTGGTAGAATCTTTGTAAGCTAAGAGGAAAACTAGGTTCCCATTCTCTGCAAATGCAACATAGCTTCACTGTTGTTTGGAATCTGTACTTGCACACAATTAGAGAGTAAAGCTATTGGGTGACTCTAGGCATTGAGTCCAAAAAAGACCCCTGCTGCTATGCTGCAGTTTGTGCCCCCGATTGGACAAAAACACAAAATACTGTATAAAACAAGACAAGCAACCTCACTTTTACTTAACTGGAAGTTCTGAGTACTGCTTCCACCTCTGCTTGTTAGGAATCGGGATTTAATTTAGAAAAATCATTACAAATTGGCAATGAGGAACGCTTCACGAATTTGCGTGTCATCCTTGCGCTACCGGTGAGATGTTATTCTCTGTTCCAATGTTCCAATTTCTGACCAATGGCTGTCCAGGCTTGTTCCATAACTCGCCCAATAGGGAGGCCGGATATGTTCCATAAGAGAGAATCAAACTTTTGGGGCTTTTGGCGTCCAATCGGTGAGGCGGATTTGTTCCATAATTCTCAGCAATCTCTCCTCCGTCCGCCATTGTTTTTTCACACTGACTGACTTCAACAAAGCGACACTGTGAGTAAAATGTGCATTAATTATTAGCAAATACGCGTGTAAACACTGTTACAAACGCACTTCTATGTCCGAGATTAGTCATACTGAGTTAACCGTGGTGTTTGTGCGGTACTTTGTGAACCGCTGATGAACTGCTGTGTGTGTTTACCTTTAGCTAGCGGCTAAGCTAGCGGGACGCTACGGTTCAGGTATCCGTCCTTTGAGGCTTTTATGGCGGACAGGTTGAGGAGGATGTCCCGCTCCTGTGTGTGTGTAACGGAGCTCAGATGAGAGGGCTCTGATTACAGTTTTAATCCTCTGTTTTCTGCCATATTTGATGAGAGATAAAAGGATTTTCTGCCACAGGAGTTTGACAGAGAATAACTGAAAAAGTACACAGTAAAATAACTCATGGCCACTGAGTACCTGGAGTGCTGATGAACACAGATTCTGTGT
Organism: Trematomus bernacchii; assembly: GCF_902827165.1. Taxonomy (NCBI): domain Eukaryota; kingdom Metazoa; phylum Chordata; class Actinopteri; order Perciformes; family Nototheniidae; genus Trematomus; species Trematomus bernacchii. The sequence goes on from NW_022987597.1 coordinate 64,076, forward strand.
TCAATAGAGAGTGCATTAATAATAATAATAATAATAATAATAATAATAATAATATGTATTCAAGACTCTTTGCTCACAGCAGCATTTCTCTCCTCCTCCCTCCTTCCTTTTCTCCTCAGGAGGAGATGCAGGGTCCTGATGGCCAGCCAGGATACCAGCATGTCCTGAAGCTGGCCAAGGCCCTGCTGGAAGCCAGGAGCCTTCAGGGGCTTTCTGACAAGAGGGTGGACGAACTCATGGCCCTCTGGCAACGCCTGCACGAGCCGGACAGGCGACGAGTCGTCTACCCTCCCAGACACCGGGAGAGGCAGCCGAAGGGGCGGTTCAAGACAGCGAAGGGGAAGAACACCTCCTGTCCTGGGAAGGAGAGTCTCCAACAGTAAGACTTGCTTCAAATATTCCTGTTTCCTGTACTAAATATTGGCTGCGTATTAACCCTCACTGTCCTCTCCGTGACTCAGCTGTCTTCTCGGGTTTGTCTTACAGGTGCTCTCGGCAGTACAGGTGGGACAAGGACAGCTCTTCAATTACAACATCCCGGAGGTGCTGGGACCTTCAGGGGTGGGTCTGCCTGCCTCATCTGGCCACATCCCCCCTCCTCCTCCTCCCCCTCCCCAGACACTGGTCCCGGATGTCCCTCTCATGGCTGCCTCTGCTGCTCAGCCTCCTCCTCTTCGTGTGCCCAGGACAACAGCCTACAGGAAGAGGAAGGCGGCGGAGGCTGATGCTGCAAGGGGTGGGCCGCAGCCCGGGAGCAGACAGGTCAGTACACCTGCAGCAAGTGTGGCCAGGCCAAGAGGATCAACACTGGCCACACTCGCATTGCAGGTGTGTCTTACTGTGCGGCTGCCGGTGGGAAAACTGGCGGGAGAAGATGAAAAGACTCAAAAGGGACCCGGGGGGGGGGGGGGGGGGGGGGGGGGGGGGGGAAATGATAGCACTTTTTTCTTTAATTGTCTTTTATCTGTATATATTTGAATCTATTTTAAAATAAAACTTTGAACTGAACTTTGTGTGGAAACTTTATTTAGAATTCATTACACAACGTCTGATATTTCACTGCAACACGGGTCCATAAAACACAACATGGTGCATACATAAGCACAGTAGAGATGATGAGATGGTATACCGTAGTATTTGTAGTTTATTACAATCATCATCATTTACCAAAACCCCCTGTTTCAGAGTCACTATGTGTCAGTCAGTGATGGCTCTCATGGCTGCCCCTCCTCCTCCTCCTCCTCCTCCTCCTCCTCGAACTCAGATCCAGAGAGCAGTTTACAACCAAAGACTGAGGACGACACTGGAGACTCTTCTGAACCTGACGCTGAACACAGTGCTGATTGGAAGGAGACCAGAGAACCTGCCTCAGGCTCAAAGTCACTGAAAAATAGACAAGAATCTGTCAGTGATCCACGACGTAGTGCTGAAAAGAAACCACTCAGCTGCTCAGTCTGTGAGAAAGCTTTTAGACATAGAAGATATCTAAATCCACACAGGAGAGAAACCCTTTGGCTGCTCAGTTTGTGAGAAATGTGTGAATTTTTCACAGAATATACATTTATATATTTATAATTTATACCCTTTAATTTAAACCCCCTGTTTTAGAGTCACTATGTGTCAGTCAGTGCTGGCTGTCATCATCTCTTCAGCTCTTCCTCATCTCTGCCACAGCTGGGGATCGAACCGCGGACCTTCCGCTCCCCACATTTCTTTTTTTTTTTTTCACTTTTTGGGCCCCCTTTCCTCTCCTTGCCCCCCTGCTTCGTAGAGAAGAATGGGCAGTATCCTTTGCGCCCAGGGGGCGAGGATAATCGGGGCTGCTCAGTCCCACTTTAGCCCCGCCCCTCCCGTTCATTTCTTATGGCATTCTCACTTTAATCTTCTGTCCACCCATTGGTTGTCCCACTGACGTTTCATTGAAACGGGGAGGAGCAGGGAGGAGTTTTCACTCAAAGTTTCCAGGCTTCATTCACAACTGAGCGGTTTTTGAAAAGGTAAGATACCCTCCGTTAGACAGTCCGTTATAATGTAATATAACAGTAACAGATGAATGGGAATGTATTTGTTGTCCTCTGCTATTACAGTAGATGAATGCCAATGTGTTGTCTTTTAACGTTCGCGCATATTCGCATTGGTAAAAAGTTTCCGCTAAACCGAGGCTTTACGCCGGCAACACACCGGAGCTTTCTGGCCGTTGAAATCCGTAAATACTTGTCATTTAATGCTTATTACTATGTGCTAACATTTATGAAGTTAACATTTATATGCACCATTCGTGATTAAAAGCTGCCACTCCGCCATGTAGTCTTAGAACTGCGGCAACAACATGCATTGCTCCTGCACTTTGCGAGATGCAAACACGTAACACTTTTTACTTTGCACTAACGTATATGTTCATGAAGTTAATGCTTACATCCGTTCACAGATGTGGACGGAGGGTTAACAGTCATAGACACTTGGCTATTTAATGAAGTACTGTAATAACTAAAGTTAACATTTATATGAAGGCCATCATTCATTTAAAGTCAGACCTCTGAGGTTACTGTTGAGCTGATGGAAAAGTGTTGTCTAACATTATTACATGATAGCACTAAGATAGCATTCTCTTTTCAATCAGAACCAGCTTTTACTCATGTTATTTGTAGACCCTCTTCTCCCCTGCAGGTTGTGGAGGAACGTCTTAAGAGAAACTGATAAATGATTCAAGACTAACAATACAATGTAACAGTGTAAAAGGCAATCAGAGTATAAGAATACATGTTTTTTTTTAATGATTATATGATCATTTGACACAGGTGACCAAGAAGCTGGCGGGAGCAGACGCTGGTACCGCTCTGTGGATGAGCAGCGTGGGGAATGAGCTGGGGCAGGTCCTGATGTCCGTGCTGACGGCCGCTGAGGGCTACGGCCTGAGAGACATGGCGCGGGGCCTGCAGGACCGGTACCAGCTGGCAGGGAAGGAGCCTCCACAGGTCCTGTATGTGGACAGGGACTGCTGCCGGAGGGACGGAGGCACCTGCGCTGCAGCTGCTCTCTTCCCCGCCTGGCCTAGCCTGGCTGTCAGGCTGGACATCTGGCACTTTATATGCCGACTGGCAGTAGGCGTGACCTCCGAGAGCCACCTCCACTACCCCGAGTTCATGCGGCGTCTCTCCAGCTGCATCTTCGAGTGGGACCCGGAGGACCTGTCCCTCTTGGAGACGGCCCTGCAGGCGGACGGGTTCAGAAGGACGCCGTCCAGCAAGGAGTTGGGTCGGCACTGCCACCGCCGCACGCGTGGGGCTCAGGAGACCGAGCGTCTCCTTGGAGAGGCGGTGGAGGTGTACAAGGGGGCCACCGATGCCATGAATGTCCCTCTGCTGGACCGACGCCGCATGGAGGAGATCCTGAAGACTCTTACAGGAAACAATTCAACATGTTTCATGTTCAGACATGAATTCAGACACTGAATAATCAGAGCCTCTCCCCTTCAGGATCCTGCTGGTCTCTGCCTGTACACCAAGACGGGACAGCTGACCCGGGGGGGGGGGTGTCTCTGCCCGTCTACCGCTGTGCCCGCGGCTCCACGTCCCTGGAGTCCTTCCACCTGCACCTCCACAGGTTCATCCCGGGTGAGGCACCGTGCTCTAAGAGTTTTACACTTTCTCTCTCTCCCTGGGTGTAAAATCCTGACGTTTGTGTGTCATGTTGCAGGCTCCTCTGCGAGGGGGACATTCCTCCAGATGTTCCTGTTGGAGGGGCTCACGAGGTGGAACGAGGACCGGGGAAAGGCGGCAGCGGGGGGGGGGGCGGCATCAACTGCTACAGCGGCCAGCAGCAGTACACTCTCCACCAGCTCACGCAGCACTTCTTCCACACCACGATGGTGGAGAGCCACGTGAAGCCGCTGCAGTACACAGGTGATACTTCAGACTCAGAGCCGATGCTTCTGGAAGGTTCCTGTTTGAGAACATCAGAACAAGGTGAAGAACAACTGATATTAAGAATCTATTTACTCTTTTCTTCCTCAGGTGAGCTCATCGGGATCAGCTACCTGTACAATCAGACGGGAAAGGTTCTGCAGCCCCTCCCTGATGATCCCGATGTGCCCGATGACAGCGAGGAGGTGACTGTTGAAGAGGAGGAGGAGGAGGAGGAGGAGGAGGAGGGATATGACAGAGAGGATTTCTTTCATCTTCCTGCTCCTCTTCCTGCTCCACGGCAAGGATGAAGATAAATAAAATACATAAATACATAAAGTGTAAAACTTTATAACACAACATAAAATACATAAATACATAAATACATAAAGTGTAAAACTTGTAAATAAATAAAAAAGTATTTTTAAACTTGAATATCTCTGACTGCTTATTTCTTTCTTTTCACAACTTCATAACATCTCTAAATGACAGCTGACACCCAAACATTCTCATACCACACAAACCACACATTACAACACCCATCCACAGACCAATAGGCCAGTGCACACAAATCATAACCATGAATCACAAACCCCAACCATAACTCAAAACCTAACCCTAACCCTAACCCTAACCCGCATACCACCCCATACCAACCCCACACTACAGCTGGACTCCTATCCTGGTGCCAAAGTATATCACTTCATGGAACTTTTTAAACGCACCCCTCCCATCCCAACAGCCAAGATTGTCATCATCTCCATCGGCATTAACAATAAGGACGATGACCCCCAACGCACCACAATCAAACAACTCGGTAGTATGAGTAAACATGCTTCCAAGACCTTCCCCAGGGCTTCCATCTACATCCCCCTCATCAACCATTCACCCCGCCTGACTCCAGCACAAACAAGCAACATCCTAATCCTCAACCACTCCCTCACCAGACATCACAACACCCTGCAACCCATTCCTCAGGAAGCCTTCCGGAATGGCCAGGACCACATTCACTGGACTTCCCCCACAGCCCAACTCATCCTGGACTCCTGGTGCAGAGAGTTACATTTCTGAATACTTCTGAACCTAACCCGGTCAAACGCATCAACCTCCCCAACCCCCCAACTAACCCCACCAGCACTCCCCCCGACCCTGACCAGCACCCTGACCTGAGGTGGAATTCACCCTCCACGGTTCTTAATTTATCCACCCTTTTTGTCCCCTCTGTAGTCCAACAACAACTCCTACAGAGGGGCCTCACCTTTGTTCCACGCCCCCCCCGTCATGACCGAGAGGAACTTCAAAGGGATTTACACCAATATCACAGACGTCTCAAAATCATTGACTATTTCCATACCAAACCCCGCACCCCACAGTCACTCTTCACCATTCCTTCCAACTGGGAACCGTTACTCACCCAAGTCAACCCCAAAACCAAACAAACCATCACCACTAATAAACGGGCCTTGCAATCCTTCCGACCACCGACAGACATTCCAGATAATCTGTCGGTGGACGAACGCAGGGCCCTAACCCAACTCAATAAAAACCCACACATAGTCATCAAACCGGCCGACAAAGGCTCGAAAATAGTCATTATGGACAGACACCACTACATCACAGAAGCTCAGACACAACTCAGTAACCCACTCCATTACAAACCCATCCCGGACACCACACAACCCCAGATACAACTCCAATTAAGACCCATAATAGAAACACTGTACCAACGCAAATTCATTTCTGCCAAGCAGAGGGATTTCCTATTTGGACCAGACACACCCCGCCTCCGCCAATTTTATTTACTTCCAAAAATCCATAAAGACCCCTCCACCTGGACCATTCCCTTTGAGGTTCCTCCCGGCAGACCCATTGTCTCTGACTGCAGCAGCACTACATACAACATTTCACACTACATAGAGCACCATTTAGGCCCCCTTTCCACCAAACACCCCAGCTACCTGAAAGATACTTACCACTTCCTCCAGATCACCAGACCCATGGTCGTTCCCACCCAATCCCATCTGTTCACTATCGACATCAATAGCCTGTACACCAATATCAACACGGACTTAGGCCTCCTTTCTGTTACCTCCATTTTCTCCAAATATCCAGGCCATAAACGACCGGACAAACACTTACTTTCCCTACTCGCCCTCTGCCTCAACAACAACGATTTTACTTTCAATGAACAGCACTACCTCCAAATCCACGGAACGGCCATGGGTCAGCGATTCGCCCCCTCATACGCCAACATATATATGAGCGAGTGGGAGCGAGAAGCACTGGCCAAGTGCACCCATCTACCATCCCTTTACCGTCGATTCCTCGATGATATAATCGGCATTTGGCCCCATGACATCTCCCTCTTCCCACAGTTCATCAACACCCTCAACAGCCATCACCCCACCATCAAAGTCAAGTACATCATAAATGAACACACAGTCAACTTCCTAGACACCACAGTTTTCTTCCAACCTCTCAACAACACACACAAGAAAATACTCACAAAGGTTTACTTTAAGTCTACAGACACACATTCATTATTACATAAATCCAGTTATCATCCAAAACACACTTTCCCAGGTATCATAAAATCTCAAATCATCCGTTATCACCGCATCTCCTCCAAACTGTCTGACTTCCACCATTCCGTCAGGATCCTCTTCCACAGTCTGCAAACAAGAGGCTATTCAAAACGCTTTCTCCGTCACATTAAGGACGCTACCTTGGCCAGCCTCGTCCCCACTCGCTCTCCTCCTCCTGCCCCTGGAGGATATCCACCTCAGGTCACTGACTCGGACCAGTCTCCACTCCCAATGCCCCTCTCCACTCCCGACTCCTCCTCCCCCCACCCTAACCAGGGTTTGCATCCTCTCCCTTACCCACACCCCCACCCGGATTTCCCCCACCCGAACCAGGGTCTGCATCCCACCCCCCTCCTCCCTAACCCCAACCCATTGGTACGTGGAGACTGCCCGGACCACTCCCCCACCGACAACCCTCCCCCACCTAGCCCTAACCCCAACCACCCCCTACCTGACCCTAACCCCAATCTCAACCCCATGGGACTCGTCCCATGTCCACACCCCTCATCCACTGACAAGCCCCCACCTCCGGATCCTAACCCTAACCATCTCCCACCTGACCCTAACCCCAACCGTCAACTCATTCCATTTGTCTCCACCTTCTCCCACACCATCACAGGATTCCACCGGACCATCAAAAATAACTTCTCCCTCCTCCAGTCACAACCCTATTTCTCCAACCACAAGGTCATCTCAGCTTACAGGAAAAATCCTAGCTTACACGACATACTCATACATTCCAAGTTTAGCAGCAACAGAGCCTTACCACATACACAACATAGTCACCGATACGTCAACAGAAAATACATACATAACCAATACAGTGGAGCAGCCTTCCCTGCCCAAGGTTCATTCTCTCTTAGTAACAGCAACATAGTCTACATCATCACATGCAACACCTGCAAAAAACACTACATAGGAGAAACAAAACACACCATACTCACCCGCCTTAAACAACACCTGTACAACATTGGGGAAGGTCGACTCCCAACCCCCCTGGTCACCCATTTCCAACAACACCCGCCAGACCAACTCATCATCTCAGGCCTGGAAACCAATGACCGGTGGACCATCGGGCAGAGGAAGAGGGCAGAAACATCTTGGATCCAGAAACTCGGGACAACCACACCCAGGGGACTCAACGACGTGTAGACCTATCCCCTCTGGATCCCCCCTCTCCTCTGCCCAACAGTCCCAGGGATGATCTGAACTACTCCTCCTCCTTGGTCCATGTACCCCAACACTAACAGACAAACACACTCACAACACCCATCCACAGACCCCTAGGCCAGTGCAACCCAATCCCATACCGGAATCCATAACCCTACTCCTAACCCAAACCTAACCCTAACCCTAAACCCTAACCCCTAACCCTACCCCTACCCTAACCCTACCCTAACCTTAACCCCTAACCCTAACCCCGGTTGCTTCACGAGGCTCCGCCCACTCCGCTATATAAGAGTGAAGCCATCTCTAAGGCTCACTCTGTTCACTGGTCCTAACGCATGCTGAAGCCTACTAGCACAGCTGCGAATTTTGATGACACACACTGCTGGAACTGATCCCCCGAGCAGGGCTTTTCCCGGGTTGAGATTGTATAGTCGTAATAAGCAGAAACAATCAATGATACCTTGGTCGACTACTGATGATGTGGAATTTTTAAATGTGGATTACACTATAAACACTACCATGATAAGTGTCAATTCAACACAATTTTTAGAGTTAACGAGTTAACAGTTTACGAGAGGAGCTTGAGTGAGATGTGATTATACCTGGACTAAATCTACTACGGAGAGTGCAACGATCCTTCTGCCTACGGCAGTGAGATCAAAATGTTAATCCCTAACCCTAACCCTAACCCTAACCCTAACCGGATTCTTTCCCCCAACCTAACCGGCCAGTGCCTCCGTGGATTGCTTGGCGCCTTATACCCTCGTAGATGGCCTCCTCTAGTCACTATCTGACGTTCATCCTAACCCTAACCCAGTGCATATTGTCTTGTTGCCATTGGCAACAGGACTCAGACCCCTTCCCCTAACCCCAACCGTCCTTTCCTGTTCACCTTATACACCTCTGACTTTCAATACAACTCAGAGTCATGCCACCTGCAGAAGTTTTTGGATGACTCTGACGCTGTGGTAGGGTGTATAAGGGATGGACGGGAGGAGGAGTACAGAGCGCTGGTGGGTGATTTTGTTGAGTGGACTGGTGGAAATCATCTGCTTCTGAATGTGGCCAAGACCAGAGAGATGGTCATTGATTTCAGGAGGAAGAGGACATCTCCTCCACAGCCCCTGTGCATTCTAGGAGAGGATGTGGCTGTTGTGGAGGACTACAAGTACCTGGGAGTGCACTTAGACAATGGGCTGAACTGGAGGATCAACACTGACGCTGTGTACAAGAAGGGGATGAGCCGACTCTATTTTCTGAGGAAGCTGAGATCCTTCAATGTATGCAGCAAGATGCTGGACAGTCAACGGAGCTCCTTTTCCAACAGACAGACAGACAGAGATTCGTGATGCGCCGGTGAAGATGGCCGCATCGTCTTTGTGCTCCTCTCCAACTTTGCCCATTTTCGTATTTTGTACATATTTCTTTTACTTTTGCCGTTTTACTTTTAACATGGTTCGCAACATGCTAGCCGACCGCACCTACTCTGCCATACAATATAGCAGAGAGGAACTTTTCCAATTGCGAAACTTCGTGGACAATATTAACCCTCCGACAGACAATGGAGATTCACCATGGCTACCTGTTGCTGTTCTACCTGAGAGACGCAAGAAGAAGACAAAGCGGGGATGCCGGGCCGGGTTGCTGGTCAGACTGAGAAAACGTGAGAATCGGCCCCCTCTTCCGAGTATTCTTCTGGCTAATGTTCAATCCATTGAAAATAAGCTAGATGAACTCAGAAGCCGGATTGCTTTTCAACGGGACATTAAGAACTGTAACGTGTTAATTCTCACTGAGACTTGGCTCAACCCCGCTATCCCGGACTCCGCTATTGTCCCTGACGGATTCTCTATTTTTCGTCAGGACCGGACTGCTAACTCGGGGAAAAGTAAGGGAGGCGGTGTGTGTGTAATGACTAACAACAACTGGTGCTCAGATGTGAAGATTATTTCATCGGACTGTTCCGCACAGCTAGAGCACCTCATGATCTCATGTCGGGCCTTCCATCTGCCGAGGGAATTCACATCTGTTGTGATAACAGCAGTGTATATCCCGCCGCAGCCACTCGCCGACAACAACACGGCACTCGATCAGCTGTTTGGGTTTATTGATAAAACCGAGACTTCACGGCCAGATGCGGCGTTCGTTGTGGCCGGAGATTTCAACACCGCCAACATGAAGAAGGTTTTGCCAAAATATTACCAACACATCAACTTCCCGAGGCGCGGGGGAAACATACTGGACCATGTTTATTCCCCTTTCCGGAATGGATATAAGGCTCTCCCTCGCCCTCCCTTCGGCAAATCAGACCATATCTCACTACTGTTGTTGCCTGCTTACAAGCAGAAACTTAAAAGGGACAGACCGATAACAAGGACAGTACAACGATGGAGCGAGGAGTCAGATTCAGCACTGCAGGATTGCTTTGCATCTACGGATTGGAGTGTGTTTGAGGACAATAACATCAACACACACACGGACACTGTCATCTGCTACATTGGGAAATGCATCGATGACGTGGTACCGAAGGTTTCTGTACGGACATTCCCAAATCAAAAGCCCTGGGTAAACGGTGAGGTGCGCGGCAAACTGAAAGCGCGCACTCTCGCGCACACAGCGGGAGATTTGGAGGAGTACAGGAAGTCTAGGTATGATCTCCGGAGAGCAATAAAAAATGCAAAGAGACAGTACAAAGAGAAGGTGGAATCTGACTTCAAAGGCTGTAACACTAGGAATATGTGGGCGGGACTAAGGACAATGACTGACTACAAAGGAGCAGCGGGGGGTGCTGCGGGAGTGTCTGCGTGCGCATCTCTCCCAGATGAGCTAAACAGTTTTTTTGCACGCTTTGAGAGCAGCCAGGCTGTGGAGGTACAGAGGGACCAGGAGCTACACTGCCCTTTTGTTTTAAATAGGGCAGATGTGTGTAAATCCTTTAAAAGGGTTAACCCACACAAGGCTCCTGGACCTGATGGCATCCCTGGCCGTGTTCTCAGGGTGTGTGCAGTTCAGCTGGCAGAGGTGTTCACAGACATCTTCAACAGGTCCCTGCTGCAGTCTGTAGTCCCCACATGTCTTAAACACTCCACCATCATTCCTGTCCCCAAAAAGACAATCATCACCTGCCCCAACGACTACCGCCCAGTAGCACTCACCTCCATCATAATGAAGTGCTTTGAGCGGTTAGTCAAATTATTCATCACCTCCTCCCTCCCTGAATCTCTGGACCCCCTGCAGTTTGCCTACAGAGCAAACAGGTCCACAGACGACGCCATAGCCCTCACCCTCCACACTGCCCTCTCACACCTGGACCCGAAGAACAGGAACACATATGTGAGAATGCTGTTCATTGACTACAGTTCAGCATTCAACACCATTGTGCCCTCCAAGCTGGCCATCAAGCTCAGAGACCTCGGGCTCAACAGCGCCCTCTGCGACTGGATCCTGAACTTCCTGACGGGCAGACCCCAGGCAGTGCGGGTGGGAAATATCACATCCTCCACCCTGATTCTCAACACCGGTGCCCCTCAAGGCTGCGTGCTCAGCCCTCTCCTCTACTCCCTGTTCACCCACGACTGCGTGGCCACACACAGCTCCAACACCATCGTGAAGTTTGCTGATGACACGACCGTCATCGGCCAGATCACAGACGATGACGAGACGGCATACAGAGAGGAGGTCGAAAACCTGACATCTTGGTGCCAGGAGAACAACCTCCATCTCAACATCAGCAAAACAAAGGAGCTGATTGTGGACTACAGGAAGCAGCAGGGAGAGGGACACGCCCCCATCGCCATCAATGGGACTACGGTGGAGAGAGTCAAAAGCTTCAGGTTCCTTGGGGTCCACATCACTGAGGACCTGACATGGTCTCTTCACACCACCACCATCACCAAGAAAGCTCGACAGCGGCTCTTCTTCCTCCGCAGGTTGAGGAGGTTCAAAATGGATTCCAGGATACTCTGCAACTTCTACAGGTGTACGATAGAGAGTATCCTCACTGGCAGCATGACGGCCTGGTACGGCAGCTGCACCGACCTCGATCGCAAGGCTTTACAGAGGGTGGTGGAAACTGCACAGCACATCACCAGGACGGAGCTGCCATCCATGGAGGACCTTTACTCCCAGCGGCTCAGGAAGAAATCACTACGGATTATTAAAGACCCCCATCACCCCAGCCACAAACTGTTCTTTCTGTTGCCGTCTGGCAGACGTTACCGCAGCATCCTGGCAAGGACAAGAAGATTCGGAGACAGTTTCTTCCCGCGGGCAATGAGACTGTTAAAAAATTGAACTGTTGAAACAACTTCAAACATTCAACTGCTACTCAGTAGTATGTATCTAATACCTAATATATATATATCATTCCAATAACTTGTATATAGACTCATACTGCACTATTCCACATCATAACTTTATTTCATTTTTATAACTATTATTATTTTTGTATTGCTCTTGCTCTTATTGTTATTATGTTATGTTATTATGTTGCATTGTTGGAGAAGCCTGTGACATAAGATTTTCAACTGCATAATTACTCTGTAGCTATGTCAGATTGACAATAAAGAACCTTGAACCTTGAACCTTGACTGCTGCAGCTCCCCTGTCACAAGGACCGATACTGGAAAACATTCCTGCTCACTGCAATAACTCTGTACAATAAATCACCTCTGGCTGAAAGAGAACTCTCTGCTCCATAGTTTCTCTAGAAATAAAACCACGTTGTACATTTTACTCATACATAATCTGTTCAATATTTAATACTCCATATTCCATGTGTCATATATTTTGAATATATATATATATTTGTATATATAATATCTGCATGTATATTTTCTATTTTATTTTATTTGTCTTTCTATTCTTGTTTATTTTGTCGTTTTGTTTTATTGTAAAATGCCTTGTGTATTATGCTGCTGTAACAAAAACAATTTCCCAATTTGGGATCAATAAAGTACTATCTTATCTTATCTTATCTTCAAATGCTAACAGAACAAGATGACCCACCCCCATATGCAGATCTTGAATTAAATGATGAGATTGTTTAAATGATGAGGATGTTCAATGATGAGATTGTTCAAAGAATGTCCAAATGATGAGATTCTGCACTGCTGGATTCATCTGCGTCCACAGCCTGCCTAGTCTCGAATCTTGCAAAAAAACACTTTAGCTCATCTGATAGAGATGCGCACGGAGACAGTCCCGCGGCACCCCCCGCTGCTCCTTTGTAGTCTGTCATTGTTCTTAGTCCCGCCCACATGTTCCGGGTGTTACAGCCTTTGAAGTCAGACTCCACTTTGTCTCTATAGTGTCTCTTTGCACTGCTAATAGCTCTCCGGAGGGCATACCTCGACTTCCTGTACTCTTCTAAATCTCCACCTCTGTGCGCGATAGTGCACGCTTTCAGCTTGGTACGCACCTCGCCGTTTATCCAGGGCTTTTGATTCGGGAATGTCCGTACAGTAATCTTCGGTACTACGTCATCGATGCATTTGCCAATGTAGCAAATGACCGTGTCCATGTGTGTGTTGATATTGTTGTCCTCAAACACACACCACTCCGTAGATTCAAAGCAGTCCTGCAGAGCTGAGTCTGACTCCTCACTCCATCGTTGTATACTCCGTGTCACCGGTCTGTCCCGTTTCAGTGTCTGCTTGTAAGCAGGTAGCAGCAGCAGTGAGATATGGTCTGATTTGCCGAAGGGAGGGCGAGCCTTATATCCATGTCGGAAAGGGGAATAAACATGGTCAAGTGTATTTCTGCCGCACGTCGGGCAGCTGATGTGTTGAAAGTATCTCGGCTAGGGATGTCCCGATCACCTTTTTTTGCTCCCGATCCGATTCCGATCATTTGATTTTGACAATCTGCCGATACCGATTTTTCCCGATCCGATCTTTATGCAATGCATTAAGAGAAAAAAAAGGAGAAAAGCATTCATGTTGTCCCTTAAACCTCACGTTCTCCACCACAGATAACGGCTGGTCATCCAACGCGATGAATTCAGCTATCTTGGCTGTTATTTGTTTGGCCTTTTCACTGTTCTGGGGCAGTTTCTCTTTCCTTTTTAAAAGTCTCTGAAAGTGTTGGTTGTTTCAGTGCCGTTACCCGAGTGTCCGCTGTGTACTCGTCGTGTTGTTGTTGGTGTTTGTTTCTCAGGTGGCGTATTAGATTGGTCGTGTTGAACGTAGCTCTGTTCTTTCCACCACGCGGAACCTCCGCCTTGCAAACATTGCATCTGGCTGTTACACTGCCTTCGCTTTCAATTTTATAATACTTCCAAACTCCTGACATTTTCTCTGTCCCGACTCCCGAGGCACCAGCTGAACGTAGCCTCTCGTTAGCTTACTGCTACTATTAGACACTGCGCCCTGCCCACTCTGTTGCCAGATTTGAGAGAAATAAGCAACCAGGTCTATGAAAACAAGCCCAAAAGAAGCAACACATACATGATGTTGTGTAATTTTAAACCAAAACTAAGGCCTCAGGATGACTTTAAGACGTGAACATGGTCATTTTTGATTTGTAACATTAAATAAAATAATACAAATATTTTATAAAAAAAATTAAAAAAAATTTAAAAAAATCCCGATCCCGATCCCCGATTTTTTTCTCCCGATTCCGATCTTTTAAAAATCACGTGATCGGCTCCGATCCCCGTTCACGTGATCGGATCGGGACATCTCTAATCTTGACAGAACTTTCCTCATATTGGCGGTGTTAAAATAAAAAAAGCCTCCTCTGGCCGTGAGGTCTCTGTCCTGTCGATAACTCCAAACAGCTGATGGAGTGCTGTGTTGTTGTCAGCGTGTGGCAGAATATATACTGCTGTAATCACAACAGATGTAAATTTTCTTAGCAGGTGAAAAGCCCTGCATCTGATCATGAGGTGCTCTAAATGAGGGGAACAGTCCGAAGAAATAATCCCCACATCTGTGCACCAGTTATTATTTACCATAAAGCACACACCTCCTCCCTTACTTTTCCCTGAGTTAATATTCCGGTCGTGGCGAAATATAGTAAATCCGTTGGGGACAATGGCGAAGTCCGGGATAGAGTTGAGCCAAGTCTCTGTGAAAACCATCACATTACAGTTCTTAAAGGGGACCTATCCCTTATGAAACAAAAATATATTGTAATATATTGGTAAATATAATACAATATATTGGATCATACATTTCCATATATGGGAAAGTAGTCCTTATATTTTTAAATATATTGCAATATATGCATGGACCATGTATGGCTATATATTGATACATATAAAAAAAATATATTGCAATGAAAACAAAAACTGCACTATACATTTATATGTAATAGTTTTATTGAAACACTCATTTATCTTTCATGAGTTTACATCAAATTGAACAGATATTCATAAACAGTTATCTCACTTCGTTTTGTATAGTTACCCACTTTATATATGAACATATGTTTGATGGTAGCCTACATATAAAAAAAGTACAAATTGTCCATTGAATGATGGAAAATAATATACAGTTTATAAATATATATAGACACACACATATATGCACGCATATATATATATGCATATATATATATATATATATATATATATATATATATAAATATATATATATGCATATATGCACGCATATATATATGAATATATGCACGCATATATATCTATGCATATATTACGGCCGACCGGCTATTTGGAGTGGAACGCACCCACGGCAGACAGCCCAAACAGTATTCGAATGCGCCACTTCCGGCTGATTTCGGGGAGCCCCCCCCCCTCTCCAGCAATAGATTGATCTGATTGGCAGATTCAAATCTGCGTTGCTGCCTCTGTCTGTTGATTCTGTCGCTGAGTGTCAAAGAGAAAGCATTCATCAGGTGCTTCGAAACGGAAAATTAAAAAGAAACGAGAGGAAAATACAGCACCAGAGTCAGGTATGTGTGTGAGCATTTAAAACTATTTTAAATTGAAATAATTCTGCATGTACACTACAAGTAGTCTAGTTGCTTAATCCGTATGTCCCGTCTCTCGGCACTACACCAGCTACATTAGCTAACGTTAGTTAAATTAGCTATGTTAGTTCCCTCGTGTATGAGTGTATAACCGGTCCGCAGCTTTGTGAACATTCAATTTCGAAGATTTTCGATGTTACAGTCAACTGAAGTCGACCCAAAACAGCCAAAAATAGCGGACCTTTAGATCGCTAACATTTTAGCATAAGTCAATGGAGTTTAACATAGCGAAAACTAGCCCCACGGCTAACGGACATTTTCTGACTGGTGACGATGATGAGCTAGTTAAGTAATGTAACCACAGTTAGTCTATGTCTTGTAAATTCCCCTTGTTCTCCTTGATCTGCATTATATCGTTCGTGTTTTAGTCAGGCACATTTAGGGACAGCTAAAGTAGTTCAGCTACGGGTCTTCGAGCTGGTTACACATGTGCGTTCAGGACATTATTGCGCATCGTCACATGCATAATTACCATCGTCACAGAGAGAATGCGTTCGTGAAGAATGTGAGCATATATGCAGATCTTTAGTGTTGGTAATGTTATAAGATTGTATGCATAGTGTCCTGCTCAGTCAGTGTGTTAATGAGTCTTGATGTCCCGTTTTTAGTTTCTATGTTGTTCAGGAATTGAGCTAATGCTAGCTAGTTAGCTAAGTTAAGCTATGATAGTGTGTGGATGAGATGCTAACTTAGCTTTTATTAGCCGTGTGTTTGCAACGTGTCTAATGTGTTTTAGCAACAATTAGTATTGCTGTTGCTTATTATTAATAACCATCGTCTGGTTAGTTATTGTAATTTGAACCTTATTTCTATTTCTGTGTATTTTGCAGAAACCATTCATTCATTCTCTACTCTACGTTAGGCTATGTGTTGTGGACTAATGCATTCAAGTTAGTTCACATTTTAGTTGTTATTGCCCCTGCTGACAATTGTGTGGATAATATGTAGCCTACAGTCAATGGCATTTCACATTTTGCTCTCCAGTGTATGTTATTTTAATGTTGACCCATAATACTATATATCTATATATTTTACAGGAGCATTGTTGAAATTCATAGGTTGAACTAAGCCTGCAGAACCACAAGTCAAGAGGACAGAGGAGCCAGATAGCAGTGGTGACTGAGACAGAATAAATAAGGAGAGAGGGCCCATGCAGAGGCAGACATCAGTAGTGAGGAATCAGACCCAAAAGATACGAGGACAGAGGAGCCAGATCGCAGTGGTGAGGAACGCACTGTCATTTCATTTCACTGTCATTTTACTTTTCACATATCACTTTATTCACTATTCAGCTTAGTTATCCTTGCCATGAAGGATTGAATGGATGAATGTTCTATATTATTTTAATGACAGATTGAACCACAGCAATATTGTTTTAGAGATTTTATATGTTTAACTGCTATGCCTGTCATCTCTGCTCTGTGTCATTGTGTTGTCTCCTGGGTTCTGTAGTGCCCGGAGTCTGTCTTTTTATTTTTTTCCTCCCAAACCCCATCCCCTCAGGACGCCTTTTGCCTCCTGTCAGGTCATCATTGTAATAAGAATTTGTTCTTAATTGATTTTCCTGGCTAAATAAAGGTTCTACTACTATTTATTCAGTTATTTTATTACTGGTACTGCTAATTGCATTATGCGTATTGTTGTATATTGTATATACGTATGTATTTACTACTACTACTTACAAAATCGAGGGTTGTAGCTTTGTGTCAGTACATATTTCAGGGTTTTTCTATGCCTTTGTTCATCTAAATTCTAATACTCATAGGCGACTACCACTCCTGCCGATGCCGAGGCCCAGTTCTCCCTTCCCACCACCCCAGGCTCATTGTGCTAGGTAAAACTCTCATTCAATAAAAGTAGTCTTTTAAAGGTGGGGTAGGTAATTTTGGAGAAACCAGCTCGAGATCGCTAGAATTTGAAAATACACAGCCGGAAAAAATGTGCCACTTCCTTACAGAGCCCCTCCTCCAACACACACGAACGCGCACATGACCAATGAGGGCACGAGATAAGTTTGTGCACAGATGGAAGGCTGACAGGCAGGTAGGCCATCCAGTCATTTCAGCCGGGCCGGCTAAAATGATTGGTCGTGCTTTTTACAGTACCACGGCTTCCACAGATGATATTTTTTTATGGATTTTTTGTCAAAGCACTTAAGATACTCATTGCTATCGGGATGTTAAGAGTATTCCATGGAATATAACAAAAAGTGTATCTCGAGCCGGTTTCTCAAACTTACCTACCCCACCTTTAAAGATGAATGCAATTACATTTTTTAAAGTTTTAAACAGAACTGTCACAGATGCAGATGCTTGGTCCAAATTCCATAAAATATACCAACCAGTAGCACCACACTCAGACGAAAATGTACAAAGCCTATTCTTCCACTATTTGTATTCCCACATTATTCACCAAGCCAGCCCATGCTTTAATATAGATATTATGGATATTGTTATAATTCCTGCTGTCTTTTGTGAACTTCTAATTATTTGTAATTGTTCTGTTCCACAGATGCTGTAGTAAACCACCATCCAGGGACCAAGACATCAGATATAAGAACATCCATTAACACAAGAATTTGTGAGTAAAGGCACGAAAAAAACAAGATGGACGATCAAATAGGGTACAAGACTGTTTGGTCCTGTTCCGGACCTTGTTTTAATGAGTGATCAGCTCATGTTTAAAGTTGTCACCAGGTGAAACAAAAAACAAGATTGTTAAATAGGATAACAGACTGCTCTTTTTGGCCCTGTATGAAATAACAATGCATCATTTATTAACTATACCTATACAAAATGTAATACATTTTCCCTTCATTATGTAATAACACCTCCTTTTGTAATAATTTGCCAATTATGTAGTAAACAAGTTCAATGCAAATATGTAATACATGTCGCCACATTTTGAAATATATTATTACATATTGCTGTGGTTATTACAAAATGAGTTGCAAACAATAACATTACAACTGTTTATTTATTTATTCAACCATGAATCATCCTTACTCATCATTTAAAAATATTTCAGTAGAATATCTTTCATTGGCCAAAACTAGATCAAGTGTTACCATATTCATTAGCCAACATGTATATCAACATCAATTTTGGGATATATTTACAGTTTGGTTATGGTTACATAATGAATATTACAGTTTTTTAAAAGGGCAACTCACGCATTTTGTAATAACCATTGCAAAATGTAATAATTTATTACAAAATGCAGGGAAATTTATTTTATATTGCGTTCAGGCTGTTACAGAATGCAGCAGATTATTACAAAATGTGGGTTTTATTACATAATTACATGAAAATGTTCTTGAGTCATTACATAATGTGTTGTTTATAGGCCTTTTCTTTTATTCTTTCCTTGTCCTTCTTTTAATGAGTATTTTGATAACTGTTACACATTGATAGAAAAAAACAGATTAAGCTTCTCATTATTCAGACTCAGCTCTCAGCGCTTAAGCTTCTTTTAAATGTTGATAAAACCAAGGTAATGCTCTTTTCAAAAACTAAAAAGACACCAGAGCCTGTTTTAGATATTGTAACTACGCAAGGGATAAAACTTGAAGTGGTTACCTGTTACAAATACCTTGGTATCTGGCTTGATGATTGTCTCACTTTTAAACTTCATGTCAATAACCTGCTTAAAAAACTGAGGGTTAGGCTAGGTTTCTTCTACAGGAACAAGTCCTGTTTCTCACTTGAGGCCAGAAAAAGGCTAGTCACTGTGACCTTTTTACCTGAACTGGACTATGGTGATCTGATCTATATGAATGCACCTGCCCATTACCTGATCAAGTTAGATGCCGCCTATCACAGTGCACTGAGATTTGTGACAAACTGTAAAGCATTAACCCATCACTGTACCCTGTATGCAAGGGCAGGTTTGCCTTCACTAACTGTACGGAAGCTCAGTCACTGGTACATTTTTATATACAAAGCCATGTTAGGGAAACTTCCATCCTACATCTGCTCCCTGATCTCACGGCGAATTGTAAGTGGCTACTGCCTGAGATCGAATGCTGTGGTTTTATTAAATGTGCCAACTGCTTGGACTGTCTTAGGGAAGATAGCATTTAGATGCGCAGCTCCGCTAACTTGGAACAGTCTGAGCAATTTGGTTCCACTAAATGTTTTTAAAGCAAGGATAGATGCTATCCAATCGGAAACTGTTGGAACCTGTAAATGTTACTAGCTATGTAAACTGTAGTCACTGTAAATATGCTGTATGATGTCCTTTTTTGTTTTTCTGTTATGTTTATATGTATTCATGTGGAACCTACTTGTAGCAGGTCACCCTTGAAAAAGAGATCAATGATCTCAATGGGATTCACCTGCATAAATAAAGGTTTGAAATGAAATGAAAGATTTTTTTTATCAGAACATGCATTTCTCCTCATTGTGAACATATATTGCACTCATGTTCAGAATATATGGTACGTACATGGTCTTTTATAAATCTGAATATATATAGTGCATACATGTCCCCATATAATTGTGAATATATAGCGCATACATGTCCCCATATAATTGTGAATATATATAGTACATGTCCCCATATAATTGTGAATATATTCTACATACATGTCCCCATATAAATCTGAATATATAGTGCATACATGTCCCCATATATTTGTGAATATATATAGTACATGTCCCCATATAATTGTGAATATATTCTACATACATGTCCCCATATAAATCTGAATATATAGTACATACATGTCCCCATATATTTGTGAATATATATAGTACATGTCCCCATATAAATGTTAATATATAGTAAATGTATGTTCACATATATACACAACCAATATATTATATATATTTACATATATTACTCAATATATGGAAAGCGGCAATTACTGATGTATTATCACATATATTACAATATATTATCACAATATATTATTCAATATATATATATATTGTAATATATTAACACAATATATTATTCTATATATCTTCAATATATTTTCAATATATTTTGTAGATATGAATAAATATGTTTTTCATGTTGATTATTAATCAGTATCACTTGGTGTAGCCAACAGCAAGATTTCCTTTATTAAATCTTTTCAATTAACCAGTAAATCAGAAAACAAAATAATGCAATATATTGACAGTTAATATATGGGGAAATATATTTTCTTTGCGTAAGGGATCATGCAAAATGCACTTTTTGATGTCTTCTATACATAAAGATGTGTCAGAAAACAAAACCCTCTCTATTTTCCTCCGTACCAACATCTCTAAAAACAGGGGTAAAACGGAGCTGATCCAGATTTGCGTCCGATGTGACGTAATATCTGCAATGCAGACCCACGGCCCTATCAGAAACTTTGCTATCAGAAACTTTGCTGTCAGAAACAATGAGACGTGTTTTGGACGTAATATGGTCTGTGTTTACATTAGCATGCTCAGAGCTAACCTGTACTGGAGAGAGTATGTGTAAATAAGCAGGAAATAAAAAGGAACTCACCTTGTGGTAAACCTGAGAGAGAGAAAGAGTTTGAGCTCCATGCTGTTTCAGAGAGAATCCTTCATGTGGTTTGGAACATGATGGCGTTTAATCCATGATGGCAGAATTTAACTTTATCTGCCAGCAGAATTCTGAGCAGGCAGGATATGACCGAGTTGTGTTTCCTGTAATAAATATATTAACTGATGAAGAGGAGTGCATCCTCTCTCTGTGAACAACAATTGCTGCTGGGGGGGTTTAATGGCCAGCTGATCGATCCACTGCTGCTTTCTCCATCCTACTTTTACTTCCATCACTCATCACTCTGCCATCATGTCCTAAAGGCACGGAAAAAAAACACTGACCCCTAAAGGAGCTGAGGTTTCTGTGGGACCAGGGAATGAGTCCTGAACCCGAACATGAGTCAGCATTTCCTCACTTCCTGTCCCCTGGCATGTGACCATACTGTAGTTCCTTTATAGCCCAACATTAGCCACCTTTAGCTTAGCGGTGGTGACGTGAAGTCATGTGACCGTGCTGTAGTTCCTTTATAGCCCAACATTAGCCACCTTTAGCTTAGCGGAGGTGACGTGAAGTCATGTGACCTTGCTGTAGTTCCTGTATAGCCCAACATTAGCCACCTTTAGCTTAGCGGTGGTGACGTGAAGTCATGTGACCATGCTGTAGTTTCTTTATAGCCCAACATTAGCCACCTTTAGCTTAGCGGTGGTGACGTGAAGTCATGTGACCGTGCTGCAGTTCCTTTATAGCCCAACATTAGCCACCTTTAGCTTAGCGGTGGTGACGTGAAGTCATGTGACCATGCTGTAGTTTCTTTATAGCCCAACATTAGCCACCTTTAGCTTAGCGGTGGTGACGTGAAGTCATGTGACCATGCTGTAGTTTCTTTATAGCCCAACATTAGCCACCTTTAGCTTAGCGGTGGTGACATGAAGTCATGTGCCGTGCTGTAGTTCCTTCATAGCCTAACGTTATCTTTTTACTTCACAAATCATAAAGTGGTGTTAATATGTGGAGATTATCCTGATGAACTAAACGTGTAAGTATCATAAACGTTTGTTTTACACAGATTATTTTACAGGGTCGCAATGATAAAATATGTGATTCCTGCATCCCTCTTTCTTCTTCTTCACTTGGATGTTTCACCTCTTCCTACCCTTCAGCTCTGGCTCTGTCCTGCTCATGGTTTCCAACCTTGTCTCCATTTCCGCCCATGTTCTTTGACGCTTTAACACATTTTTTCCGACCCCTCTCTATCTTCCCCTTTTTGCTGCCAGTGTCTCTCTTTGTGTTTCTCCCCCTCCATTCCAGTAAAGGACATTCCCTATGACAGTGGCTTTCTGTTGGAAAGGCCACTTCAACAACAGACAGCATTGTCCAGCTGTCCAGCAGCTCCTCAATCTGCACAATGTCAGACGGCAGTAAAAGCCAAGTGGGCAACACAGGACTGAGATTGATGCTCGATGGACTCTGTGCAGCAACTTAAAGGAAAACATGAAGGCGTTTTGTTTCACTGTTTAAAAGAAACAGATTTAACTTTAGAGAAGCTGATCGAGCTCAAGCAGCGACCTGCAGGTTTCTTGAGGCTGAACTATCCATGATATCCAGAGTCCAATAATATCCAATACTCAACTGATTGCATGAAAAAGTTTGATTTTATAGAAGTCTATGAGAAAATGTTCCTACTTCTCTCTCTCTCTATTACCTCAGATTGTAGAGAAGTCTATGAGAAAATGTTCCTACTTCTCTCTCTCTCTATTACCTCAGATTGTAGAGAAGTCTATGAGAAAATGTTCCTACTTCTCTCTCTCTTTATTACCTCAGATTGTAGAGAAGTCTATGAGGAAATGTTCCTACTTCTCTCTCTTTATTACCTCAGGTTGTAGAGAAGTCTATGAGGAAATGTTCCTACTTCTCTGTCTCTTTATTACCTCAGATTGTATAGAAGTCTATGAGGAAATGTTCCTACTTCTCTCTCTCTTTATTACCTCAGATTGTATAGAAGTCTATGAGGAAATGTTCCTACTTCTCTCTCTCTTTATTACCTCAGATTGTATAGAAGTCTATGAGGAAGTGTTCCTACTTCTCTCTTTATTACCTCAGATTGTATAGAAGTCTATGAGGAAATGTTCCTACTTCTCTCTCTCTTTATTACCTCAGATTGTATAGAAGTCTTGCAAGAAAATGCAATTTATGTTAGTTAGTTTATCTGTAGTGTGTACAACATGTTTTATAATCCAGATCCTCTCTCAACATAAATCTCACACACCAAACTGTCTCTCTATATTCTGATACAGCATTCACACACTCATTTATAGACACTTTATCACTAAAAACAATAGAAAATGAGTTTCTATGATAGTCTGATTCATGGAGATATCCAAATATCTGTAGAAACCTCTGACTCTAACATGTCAACAACATGAAACACCAGTGAGATGAAGCATCAGCTAAACTTCGCACAGTTCTTACCGATGAGAGAAAACACAATAAGAGTTCAGTGTGCAGTATTGTGAAGCCATATTTTGCTCTCTGGCTGCGGCTGGAGTGTTGATAGGTGTTTAATGAGAATACAATAATAAAGCTTTAGGCCGTGAGGCTCAGCGTGAGCAGCAGGATTTACACACACACACACACACACACATTACATGTTACTTGTTAGTCGCTTTTATCCAGAGCGACTTACATACTCAATACTGTGGACAATCCCCACAGGAGCACTTTGGGGTGAAGTGTGTTGCCCAGGGACACAACGACATGCTGACTGCAGTGGGGTTTGAACCTGTGACCCCCTGATCCAAACACCAAGGATCTATCCATTTAGCTTTCATCATGTTGTTGCATCATGTATTCATTTAGCTAGGTATACAGGAAGTGGAGCTGTGTGTGTGTGTGTGTGTGTGTGTGTGTGTGTGTGTGTGTGTGTGTGTGTGTGTGTGTGTGTGTGTGTGTGTGTGTGTGTGTGTGTGTGTGTGTGTAAACTGAAAGCATGCTGCAGAAACTCTGTGCTGTGTAAGGGCCCATGTCATGCTTTTCCGGTTATTACCCATCCCCTTGTGTGTTATGAAGGTTGTTATGCATGTAAACGGTGTGCAGAGTCAAAACCCTCAAAGTACACCCTGTAGCGAGTAAAACTCTAACACAGAAAATACCTCCCCAAAACGCCTCGTTGGAGATACGTCACTGCCCATTTGATTCTTCCATTTAGTTCCGGGTACGGCCTGATGTCATGCCGTACCCGGAACGAAATGGACCAATCCGGAAGAGCTATGGCCACACCCAGCGGCGCTGGCCGCACCCTCTGCCAGCCTAACATTTACTGTTGGAAGCTCTGGTTCAGTTCACAATTGATCCAGTCATGCCACTGCCAAGGACCTGTTTCCTGAAATCTGAGGAGAAATCTGAGCTGTTTGTCCTACCGACGGAAGAACCACCACGAAGTCAGTGGTTAAAATGTCTGTTTAACACTGTTCCTTCAGAGGTTCGAAGAACGTTACTGTGTGCGCGGCATTTCACAGACGAAAGCTTCCAAAACATTGCCCAGTTTGAGGCCGGATATGCACAGCATTTGAAACTGAAGGACGATGCTATTCCTAGTTTGTTTGGACCGTTTGGAGCAGGGGAAGATTCGGGTATCAAACAAGGTATCTACCACGACTGTTTAAATGTGTAAACGTGTAGCGGACTGCTAGCGTTTCCATATATCAACTCTAAACATACATGTATCTCATAGCAGGAGAATGTCTGCATTCACACACGAAATACTCATAGACAGTATACTCCGGGTGATTTACCGTACGGTCAGTCGCGAAACGTAATTACATTATAGCTGGCGTTCCTAGCGTGTATGCTACCGAGCCAAACAACGGAGCTAGAAATGAGTTTGCTTGGGAAAACATTGTTGTTATGCCAGTTACAATTAATGTAGCAGACTACCCATATAAGATTGCAATTGTAAACATGTTCTTGATAGCCTAATATGAACCACTATCTGTTGTTCATAGTATAGTATAGTATAGTAGCCTATAGCATATTACACTGAACAACTAGCAAATGTAGGTTAGCATTGTAATCCAGCTGGCAAGCTGACAAACATAAAACGACTAAGTTTCAATAATATTTTGTGATTGGCACTTCATTTCGTTAGGAATGTCTCCCAAGCAAGGTATCTACCACGACTGTTTAAATGTGTAAACGTGTGTCGGACTGCTAAGCCATTGACACAGTGCTAACTGTGCTAACTATGTTGCTAGCGTTTCCATATATCAACTCTAATATCAGCAGATGGCCTTACATACATGTATCTCATAGCAGGAGAATGTCTGCATTCACACACGAAATACTCAGACAGTATACTCCGGGTGATTTACCGTACGGTCAGTACATTATAGTTGGCGTTCCTGGCGTGTATGCTACAGCGTGTATGCTACATAGCTAAACAACTAGGCTACCTAGAGCTAGACATGCTAGGGAAAACATTGTTTTCATGCCAGCTACAATGAATGACCAAACGTAGCAGACTACCCGTATAAGATTGCAATTGTAAACATGTTCTTGCTAGCCTAGACCAGCGCCATATAGAGAGATCTATCTATATGGCGCTGGCCTAGACTAGCTGTTGTTCATAGTAGATTGGCATATTACACTGAACAACTAGCAAACGTAGGTTAGCATATTAGCTGGCAAGCTAACTGTGTTGATTAGATAGATAGATTAGATAGATACACACTCCTACCACAACTACTACTAACGAATCTAAAACAACTAAGTGTCTCTAATATTTTGTGATTTGCATTTGATTTTGTCCAGCCAGATCGGGAAACTCCTGGCGTATGTGGCGGACAACACACACACGGGATGACCCACTCTGATGCCTCGTCCTAAAAAGCCCCGGCAGCCGCTTACAAAGCTGCGATAAGCAAGATGCCGAAAACGCCTATAAGGGGAGGAATGGATGATATACAGTGTATATATGTATATTTACGCATGTTCATTTTGTACTTTTCTAAAAATAAAGTTTGATGGAAATACTTAGTAGTCCTATCCTTTCTTCCCTGAATTATTTGCTCCTATAACATATCATTCATATATTAGACCCTCCAGAAAAACGCGATTATGCGATCGCATAATTTACCGCATAATCAGCAAAATGGCGCAGATTTTTAAAAGGGCGCATATTTATTAAAAGGTTGCATAATCCCCGCATTTTTCCACACAAAGTTGAGGGAAAAAAAAGTTAACGTGAAGTAGTGATGTCATCAGCTCGCGCAGGTAAACAACACCGTAGAGTGAATGTGTGGAACTCACACGAGAGAGAAAACAACAAGATCAGCGCCATATAGATTATTATATACTATTATACTATTATTATTATATACTATTATACTATTATACGGCTCTGACCAAGATGAAAAAATCGAATCCATCTCATTTGCCTACGAACATTTCTGCTAAAGACCGGGCAAAGCAGTACCCCGATGTCTTGCACGAAAGTGGGGGGAAACTATTCTGCACCCCGTGCAACTGTGTGTTGGAGCATAAGATAAAATCGACGGTGACGACCCACTTTGATTCATTCAAACATTCTAAAATGCTTTCTGCTGCTGCGGACAAGAAAGCCAAACAACTCGCGTTCACCGAGGCATCAACCTCCAAAACCCTTTCGAGGGCTACAAGAAACGAGGTGAGTAGCCTACAAGATTGAAGCTGGTCAGATAACGAACGAGTAAATGAAAACAGAATGAGGCGGAGAAGAGTGTGTGTGTGTGTGTGTGTGTGTGAGAGAGAGTGATTAAAATAGCCCATATATAAATACATAAATAACACTTTGTGATGTAGCTTGCTTCTAGTATGCTTGTTTATCATAGGAACTCTTTAAAAGGGCTCACTTTCATTCAGTAGTAGCCTAGTAACAGGGTGTGGGAGAAGAATCACCTTTTTTCCGCCTCCCGCATATTTCGCAACTTTTCGCATATTTAGCATATTTCCGCATATTTCGCAACTTCACCGCATAAAATCACATAAAAACCCCGCATGTTTAATCGCATAATCAAGGATTTTAGCCCGCATAATCAAGGATTTTAGCCCGCATTTTTCTGGAGGGTCTAATATATAGCAAACCATGATTTTATTTCTCATCAAACAGTAGTAGTTTATTAGAGGTAAAAATAACTTACTCTTCTATAACAACAGTTGTAGGTACAGTTCGGTTAGTTAGCGTATAAAATATACGGCTGTACCGACGCCATTATAAGACTGTTGTTCCGCTGAGAGCGAGCCGAAAAAAACACTGTTAGACATGGGCGGAGCCTCTCTGGTGGTTGACTAATCAGAACAGAGTGGCCGAGCTGACCAATCGGAGCACACTAGGCTCACAGGGAGGGGGGGGCAAGAGCTCCAACGAGCCGTTTAGTGGAGAGAGTGAATACTGCTGAATACACATACTTTACAGAGATGCTGTATGCGAAACCAATGTGAGTTTGGAAAATTGCACAGTATAAATCTATTTTAGTATACCTCAACAATGGAATTATGATCAGTGGAAATGGCCATGACATGGGCCCTTTAACATCTCAGTTTAAATCCTGTGTAGTAAAGGGTTAAAGGTACTCAGATCGTGTGCTTGAGTTAAAGTAGAAGTACTCAGATCTTGTATTTGAGTAACAGTAGAAGTACTCGGATCTTGTACTTTAGTAAAAGTACAAGTACTCAGATATTGTACTTGAGTAACAGTAGAAGTACTCAGATCTTGTAATTGAGTAAAAGTACAAGTACTCAGATCGTGTGCTTGAGTAAAAGTAGAAGTACTCAGATCTTGTATTTGAGTAACAGTAGAAGTACTCGGATCTTGTACTTTAGTAAAAGTACAAGTACTCAGATATTGTACTTGAGTAACAGTAGAAGTACTCAGATCTTGTAATTGAGTAAAAGTAGAAGTACTCAGATCGTGTGCTTGAGTAAAAGTACAAGTACTCAGATCTTGTACTTTAGTAAAAGTAGAAGAACTCAGATCTTGTACTTGAGTAAAAGTAGAAGTACTCAGATATTGTACTTTAGTAAAAGTACAAGTACTGCATCTTGTACTTGAGTAACAGTAGAAGTACTCAGATCTTGTAATTGAGTAAAAGTAGAAGTACTCAGATCGTGTGCTTGAGTAAAAGTAGAAGTACTCAGATCTTGTACTTTAGTAAAAGTAGAAGTACTCATATCTTGTACTTGAGTAACAGTAGAAGTACTCAGATCTTGTAATTGAGTAAAAGTAGAAGTACTCAGATCTTGTAATTGAGTAAAAGTAGAAGTACTCAGATCGTGTGCTTGAGTAAAAGTAGAAGTACTTGGATCTTGTACTTTAGTAAAAGTAGAAGTACTCAGATCTTGTACTTGAGTAAAAGTAGAAGTACTAGGATCTTGTACTTGAGTAAAAGTAGAAGTACTCAGATCTTGTACTTGAGTAAAAGTAGAAGTACTCAGATCTTGTAATTGAGTAAAAGTAGAAGTACTCAGATCGTGTGCTTCAGTAAAAGTATGAGTACTCAGATCTTGTATTTGAGTAAAAGTATGAGTACTCAGATCTTGTATTTGAGTAAAAGTATGAGTACTCAGATCTTGTATTTGAGTAAAAGTATGAGTACTGGGATCTTGTACTTGAGTAAAAGTACCAGAGTGTAGGAATACTCTTTTACAGTAAAAGTCCTGCATTCAAAATGTTCCTCAAGTAAAAGTATAAAAGTATTCTCATCAAAATATAGTGAAAGTAGAGACAGTAAAAGTAGTCATTGTGCAGATTGGTCGATTTCAGAATAATATATATGATATGTTTTATAATGATTGATCATGAAAGTGTTTCGACTCTCCTCTTGTCGCGGGCGGCCCGTAGAAAGGCTTCTCTGCGCTCTCCGGTTCCGGCGCCGCGCGAGTGGCAGCCAGTTACAGCAGCTCTTACTCACACTGAGTAGTTTTCCTTATATTTACTTTTTTTTTACCTATCTTATCTTTTTATTTTTATTGTATATACTTTGTTTAACTTATACTTGCACTATGGACGTCAGGCCCGTACTTTTTGCACTCTTTTTAGTACTGTTTATGTTCACTAACGTGTCCGGGGTTTCCCCGGCCAGTGAACGTCCCATTGTTTACACTCGCGACCAGCTGTTAGCCTTCCGTAGCATGGCAATGCTAACCGGCGATAGACCCGCTGTTCCCCGCGAGCTGAGGAGAAAGAGACGGGGATGCCGTGCCGGGGAAAAGCTGTGAGCCAGGAGGAGACGATACAGACCTGTCCTTCCATCTATCACCATGAGGAATGTTAGATCTCTCCTGAACAAGATGGACGAGATCGCGGCGCTGACCCGGCAGGAGAGGGAGTATCGGGAGAGCAGTATCCTTGTGTTTACTGAGACGTGGCTAACGGAGCTAACCCCGGACACTAACGCTACACTGGATGGTTTTCATCTGCTGAGGGCGGACAGGAAGAGAGAGAGTGGTAAGAGGAAAGGAGGAGGGCTGGCTGTGTTTGTGAATGATAGATGGTGTAATCCAGGGCACACCACTATTAAAGAACGAATCTGCAACAGGGACATAGAGCTGTTAGCCGTTAGCATGAGGCCCCACTATTTACCTCGGGAATTCACGCATGTTATCGTGATAGCTGTATATATTCCCCCCTCTGCAAAAGCTGAAGAGGCATGTGACAGCTCTACTGTAAGCAGACTACAAACACAGCACCCAAATGTTCTTCTCCTGATCTCTGGAGACTTCAATCATGCCTCTCTCTCAAAAACTCTGCCCACTTTCAAACAATATGTTACCTGCACCACCAGAGGCAATAAAACACTGGACTTACTGTATGCCAACACCACGGATGCATACAGCTCATCCCCCCTTCTGCCCCTGGGCAATTCTTACCACAACCTGGTTCACCTCCAGCCTGTGTACCAACCTCTGGTCCACAGGCAGCCGGTGCCCACACGCACCGTGAAGAAGTTGTCTGAGTCTGAGGAGGCCCTGAAAGACTGTTTTGACACTACCGCGTGGGATGTGTTCACTGACTCTCACGGGGAGGACATCAACGGCCTTACAGACTGCATCACGGACTATATTAACTTCTGTGAGGAAAACGTCGTACCCACCAGGACGGTACAGTGTTTTCCCAACAACAAACCCTGGATTACCCCTGAAATAAAGGCTCTCCTGAAGGACAAAAAGAGGGCCTTCAGATCTGGCAACAGAGAGGAGCTGAAGACTGTACAGAGGGAGCTGAGGTGGAAAATCAGAGAGGGGAAAAACAGCTACAGGAAGAGGATGGAGGAACAGCTGCTGCAGAGGAACGTCAGCGGAGTCTGGAGAGGCCTGAAAACCATCTCTGGCTACAAAGAGCCAGACTCCCTGGTCCGGGGGGACCACCAGTGGGCAAACGACTTGAATAACTTCTTCAACAGATTTGATCAGTCATGCACCTCCCCCCCCCCCCCGAACCCATTCCCCCCTGCTGCACCCCCCATTGTCCCCACTGCCTGGAAATTGCCCTGTCACCTCTCCCACCTCTACTCAGCCCCCGGTCATCAGCTCACAGACATCTCTCACATCAGCCCCTGGTTCTTCTCCACCCACTGACGACACATTGTCCTTCACAACCAACCAGGTGAGGAGGGAGCTGCAGAAGTTTAAGGCAAGGAAAGCGGCGGGTCCAGATGGCATCAGCTCGAGGCTTCTCAAATCCTGTGCGGATCAGCTATGTGGGATTGTGGAGCTTCTATTCAACCTGAGCCTGAAGCAAGGGAGGGTACCACAACTGTGGAAGACGTCCTGTGTGGTACCTGTGCCAAAGACCCGTCGCCCCAAGGAATTCAACAGCTACTGGCCGGTGGCACTGACATCTGATGAAGACCCTGGAGAGGTTGGTCCTTGGACACCTCCGGCCCATTGTGGCACCATCAATGGACCCGCTGCAGTTCGCCTACCAGCCTGCCATCGGGGTGGATGATGCCGTCATCTACCTGCTGCAGAGGTCCCTCTCCCACCTGGAGAAGCCTGGTGGATCACCACCTCACCTCCTGGATCCTGGACTACCTCACCAACCGCCCACAGTACGTGAGGACCAGGGAGTGTCAATCAGACACCATCATCAGCAGTACAGGGGCCCCCCAGGGGACGGTGCTGGCACCGCTTCTCTTCACCCTCTACACTGCAGACTTCACCCACAACACTGCAACCTGTCACCTGCAGAAGTTCTCTGACAACTCCGCCATCGTTGGCCTCATCTCCAACGAGGACGACAGGGAGTACAGGGAGTACAGGGAGTACAGGGAGTACAGGGAGTACAGGGAGCTGACGCAGGACTTCACCCTCTGGTGCCAGAGGAACCACCTCCAGCTCAACGCAGGGAAGACCAAGAGCTGGTGGTGAACTTCAGACGGCGCCAACACTCCCCCCCGACACCAGTGAACATCCAGGGAGCGGACATTGAGATTGTGGAATCTTACAAATACCTGGGTGTTCACCTGAACAATAAACTGGACTGGACTGATCATTCTGCTGCTCTGTACAAGAAGGGACAGAGCAGACTCTTTCTGCTGAGGAGACTGAGGTCTTTCGGGGTGCAGGGGGCACTCCTTCAGACTTTTTACGACTCTGTTGTGGCATCAGCCATTTTCTATGGTGTGGCCTGCTGGGGCAGCAACATCTCGGCTGCTGACGGGAAGAGACTGAACAGACTGGTAAGGAAGGCCAGCTCTGTCCTGGGGAGTCCTCTGGACACTGTGGAGGTGGTGGGAGACAGGAGTCCTCTGGACACTGTGGAGGTGGTGGGAGACAGGAGTCCTCTGGACACTGTGGAGGTGGTGGGAGGCAGGAGTCCTCTGGACACGGTGGAGGTGGTGGGAGACAGGAGTCCTCTGGACACTGTGGAGGTGGTGGGAGGCAGGAGTCCTCTGGACACTGTGGAGGTGGTGGGAGGCAAGAGTCCTCTGGACACTGTGGAGGTTGTGGGAGACAGGAGTCCTCTGGACACTGTGGAGGTGGTGGGAGACAGGAGTCCTCTGGACACTGTGGAGGTGGTGGGAGACAGGAGTTCTCTGGACACTGTGGAGTGGCAGCCAAGCTGTCCTCCCTGCTGGACAATATGTCCCACCCCCTCCAGGACACCCTGTCCTCACTGTGCAGCTCCTTCAGCGACAGGCTGCTGCACCCCAGCTGTCACACGGAGAGATACCGCAGGTCCTTCCTTCCTGCAGCGGTCAGACTATACAATCAACACAGCCCCCAGTAGACCCCCCCCCCCTCCCCTACACACACCACAACACAGACTATATCACCCCTTGCTGCTAAATACCATCAACTATGTGCAATATGTGCAATATGTGCAATATGTGCAATATATATATATGCCGTTAATAACTGTGTAATTTATAACTGGCTGCTAATCCTTAGAACCGTTACAAGGTGTGTTTTTTTGCATTTTGTATTTTGTAAATTGTGTAACTTGCTGCAGTTAAATACCATCAAACTATGTGCAATATGTGCTAAATCCTAAGAACTGTTACAAGATTTGAATTTTGGAAAGTTTTTTCTTTTACTTTTCTTTTTTATATTATAATTTTATTATATCATAACCAGAGATGGGGTCGTTACTAAAAAAAAGTAATATATTATATATTACATATTACTTTAAAAAAAAAGTAATATATTACACTACTTCGTTACTCTCTACATAAAGTAACTTGTTACTTTACTCGTTACTTTACTCGTTACTTTACTCGTTACTTTACTCGTTACTTTACTCGCAGGGCCGGCCCGCCCCTCCCTGCAGGCAGATCACGCAGACTGCTAAAGTTTCAAATGTTCTCTTTAGTTCAGTTTCCATTGTCGCATAAGACTGATCCAGATAGCTCTGACTATGGCTGTCCTCTGTCTCCTGCTATCTGTATTTTGCGCAGTATATCTCTGAACGATGCGATGGTGATTCCACTGTGCAAATGGGCAACATTACCTCTACTATGAAGGATGCTACAAGCCTGTCCATCTCTGCTTTGGTTACCGGTCCTCCAAATTCTAATTGTTGCTGCTTCGGAGTCGGCGGCGGCGCACTCACAACATCCTCACTCTGGGTTCGGGGGTCCTTAGCTATTAGCTTCACCTTAGCATGTGTTCTTCGCAGGTGTTTGTTGAGGTTTGACGTGGTGTTTGCAGCAGTGGATAACAGCTTCTGGCCTGGACACAGTTTGCACATCACCGTCACATTCCTGTCTATTCTTCGGACAAACTCAAAATAATGGGCAGACCTCCACCCCTCGTCATGTTTATCCAGCACTGCCCGTGGAGATGTGGACGCGCAAGTCGCGCAGATTACGTACTATTCTGCCCTTGCGTATTGTTGGAGCAGAACACCTCTGCTACGCGCCGTTCGTTGGATGAGGCTGGATCTCTATTAAATTAAGAAAGGAATTGAAAACACCGGAATCAAAGTTATAACAAATTATCTGAGTTTACTTCTAGTAGGAAACCAAACACATATACAAGTTATACAGAGTACTCGAGTACTCCGGACTTTTAGATTTGTGATGCGATGCGGATAAAAGCGTCAGGACCAGACAAACTCATCAAACGAGAAGAAATTGGACTTCAAGTTTGTGATGCGATGCGGACACAGATATCAGGACCAACAAACTCACCAAACCCAAAAGCATTTTTACACACACAAACATCAGTATTTCTATCTACTTTTGGGGCGGAGATTGGTCATCTCTTCCTTCCCATTTTTCTCCCAAGCGAATTAGAGAGCCCCTGGGGAGGAGCTGTTTAAACTGACCACCTCCCCCAAGTGCCCTGATTGGCTGGATTCGCTTCTGGCCGAGGTCAATCAGAGTTTCGAACAGAGTGAGATCCCAAACCACACCAGGTCAAAAGTTAATGTTTATCTTTACCTTATCTTACTCTACATTCCTTTCCCAGGGGATATTTTCACCTAACCTTCCCTCCTTCCGACATTTAAACTCTTCTCCACTTATTTTACGATGTCTTTTAAGGACTTAATGACCGCATCTGGCTTTTAGGGATGATAAGGATGTTGGTGTGTTGAAACACAGAATCTCTGAGCCAGTGAATTTAAAAGTGAGAATAACATTCCTATTCTATATATAATTACCCAAACCGTTGTGATTACATAAAACAGTTCAAACAATACATGTTTACTTCAATACAGTGTAGAATCATATCTTCTTACTTCAATCCCTCTTTTGATCTCACCTCACGAGATCAACATATAGCATTTGAAACATTACCACTGTCAATTTTCTTCTTACTGTGTCTGTCCCAACATTTATATAAACCCATCAGAAGTTGGGATATAGAGCACTTTAAACCTTTAGGAACAGTCCACAACAACAACTTATTATGACAGTGGAAGGAGAATAAAATATGTCTAAAAAGCAAAGTCCTTGTCAGCTGAGTCATCTTTACTCTTCCCTCAATGGTGGAACTGATGAGTCTAACACACAGTGAGCAGATACAAGGCACACAACAACAACAACCACATGTCACTAAAATGGCAATAAAAGTAGCCACAGAAATTAGAAAAGACATTATCATACTTTTCCCTCTTTTGGTAACACATAGTTCTGTAGAATAAAAAATACCAATCCCTTATATTGTGGGATATAAAAATAAAGTTGAAAGTTCCTCAAAAAATGGATTGTTCAGACAAAGTTCCACACCGGCTATATCAACCTGTTTCAGCGGGAAATGGAGTTCCCTGTGCCGTCTTGGTTTGCCATATCTTCGTCCCCCCAGCCCGCTGACGGCGGCTTCTGGGGTGCTTGCTAGAGAGATGTGGCCTGATTGTCCTCCCCCGGCCCGCTGATGGCGGCTTCCGGGTCGACTGTTGGAGAGATGTCCTCCCGATCCTCCTCCTCCGGACTGCTGATGGCGCCTCCTGGGTCGACTGCTGGAGAGATGTCCTCCCGATCCTCGTCCTCTGGTCTGCTGATGGCGCCTCCTGGGTCGACTGCCTTGACGAGAGCCAGATCTGTTCTGATGTCGTCTAGGGTCCTCGCGACGAGGGCCAACTTTGTCCTGATGTCGTCCAGGGTCCTCGCAGGTGTTTTTCCCGACCGCACACTGGCTCCAGCGGTACCAGTTGTCTCCCTTTCCATCTAGGCGAACGGCATGGGAGGTCCCCTCCAACCAGACGTAATCTGCTGTGTTGGCCTTGTGTTTCTCGGGTCCCCCTTTTGACGTCAGCAGCCTGTATGGAGAAGTCTCATACCAAGCCCTTAAGTTGCTGGAAATATGGTTTTGAAATCATCTTTTCTACTTCTTTAGTGTTTATTGGCGGCACCAACTAGACTGGAGTGTGGACAAGAGACTATGCAGAAAATAATAAACAAAAATTAAAAATTAAAATTAAAAATTAAAAATTAAAAATTAAAAATAGAACAAAAATAAAAATAAAACAAAAAAGGAACAAACTAACAAAACAAAAAATAACCAAAGCTAGATTATTTTAAATGTATCAATTTCTCTTAAAAGCAACAAATAAAACAAAACAAAAAAATACCATAACTAGTATTTTTAAATTGATACATTTCTCCTAAAAACGTAATAATCTCACATACATATTGTCTGATGTATATCCTATCCTTTTCCCCCTTTTTCTGAAATAGAACGCCGTTAACGGTGTTCTTATTTTCAGAAACATCGAGCCTTATACATCAGTTATTTAATATCAGCTATATATTTATTATTACTATTACTTATATATCAGGCATTAAATGTCAGCCTTCTTCCACGATTGACCTCGTCTACATTATCTGACTTATATTGATACGTGTCCGTTTGTATTTATTTAATATACTGGGCAATTATTGATAACTTTTTGAATCTCCCTCTTTTCTTAACAACTGGAGCTATGGCTACTTTGAAATCTGACTTGGTTAAGAGATGATTTGTTTATTGGTGAGAGGAACACTCTTGCCCTCGTGATTGGGTGGGGGTGGATATTTAGGGAGAGTTCCTTACAATCTCCAGATCTTCCTCTCAGTGTAGAGGCCATAAAACCTTTTAATGGGCTCTGTGGTCTGTTCAGATTTAGATTTTCTTCCTCTCCAGAGGTCACGCCTGTCTTTGACCCTGTATGCTGCTTTGAGTCTGCAGCACCTCAGGACAGAGAAAGTGGGAGATCTCTTCCCAAAAGTGTAAGCTCCCACATGAGCAACATAGCAACACATTAAACTCCCTGACTTGTTTGTAAAGCGTTCTTTAAGGCCTGAATTGAGTCTTCTGTTGTGTAACGGAAAATCCCATTTCCAAAAAGGGTCAGTTTAATAGCCCTTATCATATTATCGCTCTGTGCTTGCATGCTAGGACCTATTGTCTTTGCCAGAGCTGCTGCTACTCTTTCTACATGTATTAGCTCCATATTAGCAGGGTTCACTAACATGGTTGGTTGATCCAGTTTAAGATTTTCAATATCTTCCATTACTATTTCCAACATTCCTTTTCCCTGAATATCAGGTCTAACAATGTGTTTTCTTTTAGCAGTATTAGATGGGATACTCATAAGTGGCATTTGTGAGCTATTATCTCCGTAGGGTGGAGGTAGGGTCTCAGACATTATACCACCTTCTTGTTGCTCTCTGTCTCTCAAGTATTACACAGATTTGACTTTAAAAAAAAAAAAAAAATCACACAGAGCTTCTCATACCTTATCATATCACATTCAGGCAAATTATTATTGTGCGATGTTTATTTCAACAGATAGCGTGACTTCCAGAAGTAGGCTTCTACAATCTCCTCACGGTGATTGCGACTTCAGGTCAAGAGTTAAAAACTCAGTCAACAAAATCTCTTTATCGTCACGTTTAATGAGCCTGATTATCCCCACAACAGTTTTGTGATGAGATACGGTCGTTCCAAATAATTAGTTGGAGGTCGCGTCTCTCTCCTCTTGTTTCATCCACCATATAACAATTACAGACACTTTATACATTTAAAGCACCACGAAAGGTAACCGCATTAATCAATCTTATCATGATCTGCGGGGAATTTAACCCTTCTGTTTTTTACACCTCCGTAGTCTTCGTATTTAGTGAGTGAAGGGCCGGGACTCTTTACCCGCCTCTCTCAAACACTATCTTGCTCTAGGTCCAGGACTGAATACCCGACACTAAGCACTTAATCAAACTTTTCCAACTTGAATATGTATTGTATTTCCCACCGTGACTAAGAACACTGAGAACGCTGCTGACAACTCTAAAGTTTTAGTATAATCAATCACAGATTTTCGATAGTCAAAACAGGTGTCTGCTCACCTTTTGTATATTGCCATGGTCTTAGTTGTCACTAGTATCTCTGTGTCCTCCCCCTGGACTGGATTCTGTCCCCTGGCTGTCGGTGTCCCTTTCTAGAGATCAGCTCACAAACGTCGGGAGTCACCATTTGTTGGAGTAGAATACTTCTGCTACGCGCCGTTCGTTGGATGAGGCTGGATCTCTATTAAATTAAGAAAGGAATTGAAAACACCGGAATCAAAGTTATAACAAATTATCTGAGTTTACTTCTAGTAGGAAACCAAACACATATACAAGTTATACAGAGTACTCGAGTACTCCGGACTTTTAGATTTGTGATGCGATGCGGATAAAAGCGTCAGGACCAGACAAACTCATCAAACGAGAAGAAATTGGACTTCAAGTTTGTGATGCGATGCGGACACAGATATCAGGACCAACAAACTCACCAAACCCAAAAGCATTTTTACACACACAAACATCAGTATTTCTATCTACTTTTGGGGCGGAGATTGGTCATCTCTTCCTTCCCATTTTTCTCCCAAGCGAATTAGAGAGCCCCTGGGGAGGAGCTGTTTAAACTGACCACCTCCCCCAAGTGCCCTGATTGGCTGGATTCGCTTCTGGCCGAGGTCAATCAGAGTTTCGAACAGAGTGAGATCCCAAACCACACCAGGTCAAAAGTCAATGTTTATCTTTACCTTATCTTACTCTACATTCCTTTCCCAGGGGATATTTTCACCTAACCTTCCCTCCTTCCGACATTTAAACTCTTCTCCACTTATTTTACGATGTCTTTTAACGACTTAATGACCGCATCTGGCTTTTAGGGATGATAAGGATGTTGGTGTGTTGAAACACAGAATCTCTGAGCCAGTGAATTTAAAAGTGAGAATAACATTCCTATTCTATATATAATTACCCAAACCGTTGTGATTACATAAAACAGTTCAAACAATACATGTTTACTTCAATACAGTGTAGAATCATATCTTCTTACTTCAGTATGCATCGCACTGCATAGCTTAACAGATAGCGAACAAAGACTCAGAAGACAGTTGTTGAGTTGACCATTTACTGAGGCTTGATATTGTAAAACTGCAAGAATAAACTGAAAAATACAACACAAGTTACACAATTGAAATAATACATGTGCAACATAATGCAAATAGAGTGCAGTATAATCAACAGCCTATGCTAAGAATGAGCTATGTCCATTAGCTAAGCAGCTAGTTAGCTTAGCTTATCTTAAACATTGAAACCACACAATCAATTAAACCACATTTTAGAAACACATAACTTGGCACACAGGTAAGTTTGTATACTTACAGACAGATCTACTCCAAGGATTAAAACAAAATGATCTGTGGCATAGAACTGAGCTACGATGTGCTCTGCATGGCTTTGCTGTGTAAACTAAAACACAAGAAGGAG
The DNA here is from genome assembly GCF_902827165.1 of Trematomus bernacchii. Taxonomy (NCBI): domain Eukaryota; kingdom Metazoa; phylum Chordata; class Actinopteri; order Perciformes; family Nototheniidae; genus Trematomus; species Trematomus bernacchii. Next base: position 102,926 of record NW_022987597.1, read on the forward strand.
AGTCGCACTATTTGGTGCCTTAAAGCTACAGTACCGACTTTTGCCACTAGGGGGTGCCAATACACTATGGCAGACCTGGGCATCGTACGGCCCCCGGGCCACATACGGCCCTTTGGTTGACTCTGACCGGCCCGTGTAAGGCTAATTGGAAATTACAAAATAAACATATTTTCTAACTTTACCTCATGCATGGACTAAAGCTGCATTGCTTTTATTTTGAAGTTGTTTTTTATTCACGTGCATAATGACGCAATACGTATATCAAGACGTGCACATTATTGGATCCTTGTCACAAGACGACTTTAGCCCTCAAAAAAATGTCCGCTAAAAAAAGAAAGGTAGATGCTGAATGCAGGGTTTTCAACAAAAATTGGACTGCTAAGTATTTATTTACTGAAGTCGGAGGTAAAACCGTGTGTTTAGTTTGCGGGGAGCAGATCGCCGTGTTTAAGGAGTACAATGTGAGTCGACATTACGAGACGAAACACGCGGAGAAATATAAAAACTTGACTGAGGCTGAAAGGGCGCGGACATCGGAAGCTTTGCTAGCTAAGCTGCAAAAGCAGCAAGGCTTTTTTACCAAGCTTCACACATCCAGTGATGCAGCAACCATGACCAGCTTTGTGATATCCCACAAAATTGCTAAAAACAGTAAGCCGTTCTCGGAGGGGGAGTTTGTCAAAGAGTGCTTGGTGGACTCTGCAGCACTAATATGCCCTGAAAAAAAAGCCGCATTTGAGCAAGTCCCGCTGTCCAGGCGAACCGTGACTAGAAGGATCGAGGACATTGCGGGGAATCTGGAGCTTCAGCTGCAACGTGAAGTGGCAAGTTACGACTTTTTCTCCTTGGCTTTGGACGAGAGCTGTGATGTCCGCGACACAGCCCAGTTACTCGTATTCGTCCGCGGGATAACACCGGACTTCAAGATTACGGAGGAGCTGGCAGCAATGCGGTCGATGAAAGGGACGACGACGACAGGGAGCGATCTGTTCACGGAGGTAAACGAGTGCATGGACACGCATACATATGTGAACAAACATTTTCAATTATGAAGTTTACGAAATCCAGGTATAGATCCTCTCTCACTGATGATCATCTGTCAGCTGTGCTTCGCATCTCCACCTCAGACATTCAACCTGACTTTGATGCACTCGTTAAAGCCCAGCAGAGACTAGATTTCTCTCACTGAACAAGAAAAGAGAACTTAAAAACACCAAATGAGGTGGTTAGACTACAAATGTTGGCATGTAAAGGCACCAACTAGCAGTGAACTGGGACACTTTCTTTGGAAGCCTTTTTCTCAAAATCACAGTTCAGTGATGTTTAGTGACAGTTCAATATGATGTATCTTGCTTAATATTTGGAGTACAAAGACAATATTGTGATGTCTTTAGAATGCTAAGAACCTCTTTCCAACAGTAAATGAAACTCAAAATGTGTTTGAGTGAATGTGACTGAAAATGTTCACTAATATGAGTCACAAATGGTGAAAAACGTTCATTTTGTTTACCATTGTTTTGGGAAATTTGATTTAATAAATGACATTTTTTTGTAAGGCAACCTCACTTTTTCATTGCTTAACTATAACATATACTCTTACCAGCTTGTCAAAACAATGCTATTTACTGCTTTTTATAAAGAAATACAATTAATATTATGCAGAATTGAGTTCAGCCTTTTGGCCCGGCCCTCCACAATATTTTCAGTTTCTCATGTGGCCCCATGGAAAAAATAATTGCCCACCCCTGCACTATGGTGTCAGAACACGTACATATAAACCTGTGGCGGAAACCCCTCTTGTCTGTCAGTGTGATTATGACTGATTTTATAAAAGTAACGAAGTAACGCGTGTCGGGGCAATGTTAGTAACTGTAGTGTGATTACTGAATTATAAAAGTAACGCGTTCTGATTCTCCCCAATCACTGACATTGAACCAGAAAACCAATCACACATCTCACAGCTCCTCATGTCAGAAACGGGATGAGAGTTATAAATGTACCGAGCACAGACTGTGTGTGGAGAATACGTTCTTTCTCTCTGTCTGTAGGACGTGTTGTGAGCAGAGCAGCTACATGTTAGCTTAGCATGATCCATCCCATCTCCATTCAGGAAACATTTTTAAATGTTCGCCCGCCGTCTTGTCTGCACTCTCCAAAGCAATAATTCATGTTTATTTACTAACCAGTATCATATGTCGTTATTTTGGCATCATTTTGAAACGTGTATTAAATTAAATCACGGTAAAATATGTTAATGATGTCGTTGATGGTATGGAGATAAGCCCCGCCTCCTCGCCAGCGTGTCTTATTTGAGTGAAGTCATCACAACGGAAAGCCATGGACAGGTGAGGACAGTGATGGATCAACAGATACACGGAGGACAGGTGGACAAGGACACACACACACACACACACACACACACACACAGTCTCACACACAGTCTCACACACACACTCACAGTCTCACATAGTCTCACACACAGTCTCACACACACAGTCTCACACACACACAGTCTCACACACACACTCACAGTCTCACACAGTCTCACACACAGTCTCACACACACAGTCTCACACACACACAGTCTCACACACACACTCACAGTCTCACACAGTCTCACACACAGTCTCAAAAACACAGTCTCACACACACACAAAAACACACACACACACACATACACAGAGTCTGATATACACACACACACACACAAACGCAGTCTCAAACACACATAAACACACACACACACAGTCCCACACACAGTTTCACACACACACACACACACACACACACACAGTGTCAAACACACACACAGTCTCACACAGTCTCTCTCACACACATACACACACAGTCTTACACACACACACACACACACACACACACACACACACACACACACACACACACACACACACACACACACACACACACACACAGTCTCACATAGTCTCACACAGACACACTGAGTCTCAAACACACAAACACACACACGTTTCTCTCACACACACAGTCTCACACAGTCTCTCTCACACACATACACAAACACACAGTCTTACACACACACACACACACACAATCTCACACAGTCTCACACAGTCTCACACACACACGTATACACACACACACACACATACACACACACACACACACACACACACACACACACACACACACAGTCTCTCACACACAGTCTCTCACACACAGTCTCTCTCACACAGGGTTGACCTTTGAGTTGGTTCCAGAGGGTCTTTGAGTGGAGCAGCTGGAGGCAGCAGTGTGTGTTCGATCTGAGGCTGACCTTTCACTAATGGAGCGCTGTAATGCAGAACACACTGAAACACACTTGGTGACGTCCAGGATTATAAAGCAACTGTCTCTGTGTCAGAGTTATTTGTCTCATAACTGTAAGAGTTTGTCAGTATATCTGATATGACTTGGTTAGCTATGTTAGCTAGCTAGTTTACAGCAGATCTGCAGTAAAATCAGAAGGAGTCATGTGATCACATTGTTAAAATAAGACCATAAAACATGTGAGGTATGTTTCCAAGAACAGAGATGAAAGGAGAAAAAAGTTGATGACAAAAAAGGGGAAATAAAACATAACTCTCAGGTCTTCAGGTCTGCTTTCTGTCCCCAGAGTCAGAACTCTCAGGTCTTCTGGTCTGCTTTCTGTCCCCAGAGTCAGAACTCTCAGGTCTTCAGGTCTGCTTTCTGTCCCCAGAGTCAGGTCTTCAGGTCTGCTTTCTGTCCCCAGAGTCAGAACTCTCAGGTCTTCTGGTCTGCTTTCTGTCCCCAGAGTCAGAACTCTCAGGTCTTCTGGTCTGCTTTCTGTCCCCAGAGTCAGAACTCTCAGGTCTTCAGGTCTGCTTTCTGTCCCCAGAGTCAGGTCTTCTGGTCTGCTTTCTGTCCCCAGAGTCAGAACTCTCAGGTCTTCTGGTCTGCTTTCTGTCCCCAGAGTCAGAACTCTCAGGTCTTCAGGTCTGCTTTCTGTCCCCAGAGTCAGAACTCTCAGGTCTTCAGGTCTGCTTTCTGTCCCCAGAACCAGAACTCTCAGGTCTTCTGGTCTACTTTCTGTCCCCAGAGTCAGAACTATCAGGTCTTCTGGTCTGCTTTCTGTCCCCAGAGTCAGAACTATCAGGTCTTCTGGTCTGCTTTCTGTCCCCAGAGTCAGAACTATCAGGTCTTCTGGTCTACTTTCTGTCCCCAGAACCAGAACTATCAGGTCTTCAGGTCTGCTTTCTGTCCCCAGAGTCAGAACTCTCAGGTCTTCAGGTCTGCTTTCTGTCCCCAGAACCAGAACTCTCAGGTCTTCTTGTCTGCTTTCTGTCCCCAGAGTCAGAACTCTCAGGTCTTCAGGTCTGCTTTCTGTCCCCAGAGTCAGAACTCTCAGGTCTTCAGGTCTGCTTTCTGTCCCCAGAACCAGAACTCTCAGGTCTTCTTGTCTGCTTTCTGTCCCAAGAGTCAGAACTATCAGGTCTTCTGGTCTGCTTTCTGTCCCCAGAGTCAGAACTATCAGGTCTTCTGGTCTGCTTTCTGTCCCCAGAGTCAGAACTATCAGGTCTTCTGGTCTACTTTCTGTCCCCAGAACCAGAACTCTCAGGTCTTCTGGTCTGCTTTCTGTCCCCAGAGTCAGAACTCTCAGGTCTTCAGGTCTACTTTCTGTCCCCAGAGTCAGAACTCTCAGGTCTTCTGGTCTGCTTTCTGTCCCCAGAGTCAGAACTATCAGGTCTTCAGGTCTGCTTTCTGTCCCCAGAACCAGAACTCTCAGGTCTTCAGGTCTACTTTCTGTCCCCAGAGTCAGAACTCTCAGGTCTTCAGGTCTGCTTTCTGTCCCCAGAGTCAGAACTATCAGGTCTTCAGGTCTACTTTCTGTCCCCAGAGTCAGAACTATCAGGTCTTCAGGTCTACTTTCTGTCCCCAGAGTCAGAACTCTCAGGTCTTCTTGTCTGCTTTCTGTCCCCAGAGTCAGAACTATCAGGTCTTCAGGTCTACTTTCTGTCCCCAGAGTCAGAACTCTCAGGTCTTCAGGTCTGCTTTCTGTCCCCAGAGTCAGAACTATCAGGTCTTCAGGTCTACTTTCTGTCCCCAGAGTCAGAACTATCAGGTCTTCAGGTCTACTTTCTGTCCCCAGAGTCAGAACTATCAGGTCTTCAGGTCTGCTTTCTGTCCCCAGAGTCAGAACTATCAGGTCTTCAGGTCTACTTTCTGTCCCCAGAGTCAGAACTATCAGGTCTTCAGGTCTGCTTTCTGTCCCCAGAGTCAGAACTATCAGGTCTTCTGGTCTGCTTTCTGTCCCCAGAGTCAGAACTATCAGGTCTTCTGGTCTGCTTTCTGTCCCCAGAGTCAGAACTATCAGGTCTTCTGGTCTACTTTCTGTCCCCAGAACCAGAACTCTCAGGTCTTCTTGTCTGCTTTCTGTCCCCAGAGTCAGAACTATCAGGTCTTCAGGTCTGCTTTCTGTCCCCAGAGTCAGAACTCTCAGGTCTTCTGGTCTGCTTTCTGTCCCCAGAGTCAGAACTCTCAGGTCTTCAGGTCTGCTTTCTGTCCCCAGAACCAGAACTCTCAGGTCTTCAGGTCTGCTTTCTGTCCCCAGAACCAGAACTCTCAGGTCTTCAGGTCTGCTTTCTGTCCCCAGAACCAGAACTCTCAGGTCTTCAGGTCTGCTTTCTGTCCCCAGAACCAGAACTCTCAGGTCTTCAGGTCTGCTTTCTGTCCCCAGAGTCAGAACTCTCAGGTCTTCAGGTCTGCTTTCTGTCCCCAGAGTCAGAACTCTCAGGTCTTCAGGTCTGCTTTCTGTCCCCAGAGTCAGAACTCTCAGGTCTTCAGGTCTGCTTTCTGTCCCCAGAGTCAGAACTCTCAGGTCTTCAGGTCTACTTTCTGTCCCCAGAACCAGAACTCTCAGGTCTTCTGGTTCTGCTTTCTGTCCCCAGAGTCAGAACTCTCAGGTGTTCAGGTGTGCTTTCTGTCCCCAGAACCAGAACTAAACATGGAGAAGTTAAAGTGGACCCATCATGATATATTTAAATGATATATTGTAGGGCATACCTATATAAGGTATATTTATACATTTCTGTTTTCAAAATACCAAACAGATCATGCATTTTAGCCATGCCTCATTTCGCTCTATGTGCTGTTTGCTGTCTACGGGGCTGATTCTGCTGACCACGCCCCCCTGCAGGAGAGGGTAGCCGTGCTCTGATCAAGTCAAGAGGAGGAGAAAAAAATATCTCCGTCCTCCGTGTTTTATTTATATATACAGTCTATGGTTTTATTATATTATTATAGGCCTATAGAGTCGTTATTCATTTGTTTTAAAGCTCAATAAATAACAAAGAAGACCTTTGACCGGCACTTTTCTAATTTTGTCCGGAAGATTTAACGGATATCTTGACCGGCGAAAGAAACTGAAACTCTGCCGCACGGTCCCCTCGTTCCTTGGAAGAGGCGGAGAGGTGGGTGTTTGTCATCTGCTGGTGGACTAACCGGAGAGAATTACAGTGCTTGCCTCGACGGGGAGGGATTGCATTGAATTAAAGCAGCGGGAGCAAACGCTTGCCTCGGGGAGGGAGAAAGAAAGCCACAGCGGAGAATAAACAGAAGGGTAACCATCAGTGGCGGCCGGTCCATAGGGGCGCTAGGGGCGCCGCCCCACCTCTTCCCATATTGAAAAAAAAAAAAAAATTAAAATTAAAATAAAAAAAAAAAAAAATGTTTAAAAAAATATATATATTTTTATTTTTATTTTTAATGAACAAGGTAAATATTATATAATTGGTATCAGTAAAATGTATAATCTACAATAAAATCTCGTTTAAAATTGTGTTACGATGTCTAAAGTTACTGATAAGTCACATGTTTCCTGCCTGGCCTTGCCCATGCACCTTCTCTCGTCTGGGCGCTAAGAGAGGAGCCTTCAACCAGTGCAGCAGCAGCCACTAGCAGCTGACTGTTGCTATCTGTAACGTGTAAACTATGCCGCGAAAATATAATTTCAGCCAATCAGCGTCGTCAAAGATGACGGTCACCGGGCGCCAATGTCAGCGCCCAGTGCAGTCTGTGAGTAGTTTGGACAGTGACTCGTATCCGGTTGACGCAGTAGTTGATGAGGATGGCTTCGTGTGCAGGTGGAGTCTCCGGACCTCGGTCCCCGCCTAATTCTGTTCAAGAGCTAATCTCCAATCCTTTCGAAAGGAGAAGTTTGGCAGATAAATTGTTGCTTAAAGACCTTGGACCGGACCAACCCGATTTGAATATATCGCAGCAATCTCGTGAAAAAGACAAAACGTATACACGAGGCTTCGCAAGTAGCTGGTACACAAAAAAGGCTTGGCTAGCTGGATGCAAACAGGTAAATGCTGTCTTTTGTTTCCCATGCTTGGATATCACTTTATATGTAGAGAGGAGGTTTCCCATGGTTGTTAGAAGTTTATTAATAAGTGGGCATTTATCACAGAAGTGATTGTTCTGTCTCCACGTTTGTTGCATTGTCTGTGATGTATTTTCCAACGGTTATAGCTCCTGTTCTGTCCCAGCAACACTACACGGTTTGCAGCTCCACCACATTTTTGGTTTATCTTCGGTGTCGCTTAAAATCTGCTTCCCATCGGACTAAAACCTCCACGTAATCTGAAGACAGATACTTGAAGTTATTTAAACCTTTTGCAAACTTTATGTTCTTTCTTGCTCTAGCCTTGCCAGTTACATTGTACATAACACATATATTATCATTATGCTAAGTGGTTGTTCGTGTTAGACGATGTAGCTTTTTCATTTCTGAGTTATTGCTATATGTAAATAAGCCTGTTTGTAAATAATCCTCAGAGAAACAAAGAAAAAACACAATTTATGACATTTTGTGCTGTGGTTATTTTTTTTAAATTGCATTTATTCACAGTTCAGTTTGAAATGCTGTAGTGACTTGTATTGAACCACTTAAATATTTATAATTAATGCTACTGAAAAGATGCTATTAATTTTATATCTCACATGCAGTTCACTGTAAAGCTACTTGGTGAAGGTGTTGGTTCATAAAACATGAACAGTTTTAAGAAAGAAAAAAACAGACCAGTTCTGAGAACACAAATTCCTGGTAAAGTAGTAGATGTTCAGGTTGATAAATAATATTTTCCACACTGAAGATTATGGAGGTATTGATCAGTCTTCTCATATTTTTAAGCCTCGATTTCTCCTTTCCCCCCCCCCTCTAACATCACCAGAAGTCATCATTTAAGGGGTCATTTCTCGAAAAAAATTTGCGGGGGGAAACCCCCCGGACCCCCCGGGTAGGTCACTTACGGTAAGTCAAGAGCCCCACCAAAAAAAAAGACCACCGGCCGCCACTGGTAACCATGGTTACCATATGCGCGGGAAGTCTTCTTCGCTGCTTTTGTGGCAGACTACAGCGCCACTTACAGGCCTGGCATATGTACTACAGCGTCTCCAGCGCTTTCGAACGGCAATGGCCGTGGCTGTCTCCTCCTGATAGGTGGAGAGTTGGCCCAATAGCCGTAGCGCCACCGTCCTGACGTCAGGACAGTGTTCAAATCTGGATCAGTTTTTATCAGATCCGTTGCAGCCCCTTTTTTTGAGATTTGGGTATGGAGGAAAATAGAGAGGGTTGTGTTTTCTGACACTTGGTGAGTTCCCTGGAACACCGGGGACACATATTCATGTATAAAAGATGTACAAAAGTGCATTTTGCATGATAGGTCCCCTTTAAGTTATTATGCTCCAAATATCTGGAACAAACTCCCAGAAACCTGCAGGTCTTTTTAAATCCAAGCTGAGGACTTTTCTTACTTTAATTCTAATTGAACTACTCATAACTGTAACTATATTCATGTATTTTATACCTGTGTTATTCTATATCAGGTTGTTTTATGTTATGTTATCCTCTTTGTGTTTTAAGGAATGTTTTTAAATGCCATTTTATAATGTGTGTCTATGTCTATTATTGTTGTAAAGCACTTTGAATTGCCTTGTGTTGAAAGCTACTGTATGGATACACTTGCCTTGCCCATGCAGAATGTAGATAATAAAGTAAACAAATTAAATGTCTGTTCAGAGGGCTCACCTCCAGATGAGCACACACACACACACACACACACACACACACACACACACACACACACACACACACACACACACACACACACACACACACACACACACAGTAATCAATAACTGCTGCAACACACACACTGCTCTAACACACACACTGCTGCAACACACACACTGTCACTGCTGCAACACACACACTGTCACTGCTGCAACACACACACACACACACACACTCTGTCACTGCTGCAACACACACTATGTCACTGCTGCAACACACACACACACACACACACTCTGTCATTGCTGCAACACACACACACTGCTGCAACACACACACACTCTGTCACTGCTGCAACACACACACTGCTGTAACACACACACTGCTGCAACACACACACTGCTGTAACACACACACTGCTGCAACACACACTGTCACTGCTGCAACACACACACTGCTGTAACACACACACTGCTGCAACACACACACACTCTGTCACTGCTGCAACACACACACTGCTGTAACACACACACTGCTGCAACACACACACACTCTGTCACTGCTGCAACACACACACTGCTGTAACACACACACAAACTCTGTCACTGCTGCAACACACACACTGCTGCAACACACACACACACACACACACACACACACACACACACACACACACACACACACACACACACACACACACACACACACTCTGTTGGCGTACGATAGCTCCGGACACTTAATCCCTTTTGATTCAAACTTGAGCTTTTTTTCTTATGTACTAAAAGCCTTTGAAATAGTTTTAAAGAGATTACTATAAAGTAACTTTTGAAATAAAGTATTGAACATTAGGAATGTGGATGATGAATGTCTATTTGGTGTCATTAAGATAAATTGTGAAACGTGTGGAGATATGAATCATAAATCTGAGGATCAGCAAACAGCCACAATCATTATTTCCTGCCATCTCTCTCACTGTGTTTCATAACTGCGGTCACAGATACTGAATATTTATGGAGCACCACTCAAACTACATGTGGAGACAATCAGAGTTATCTCACATGCTCTTCATCACCTCTCACATGCTCTTCATCACCTCTCACATGCTCTTCCTCACCTCCTGATTTACAAACCTCTCATTCCTCTACAGACACTTTAAATCCTGAGCAGTTTGGGGTAGTGATGCCTTACTTTACTATATTACTCACTGCTGAAAGTAAGTAGTGACACTACTAGTTGCATTACTTTTGAAATACTCTGTGACAAATAACAAACAAAGTTCACCCTCATCAGCACAAATCCTTCTTTAGGAGAATACTGTCCTGCTCTTTGTCTGAACTCAGTTTCCTCAGAACCCTGGTCCAGGTTGAGAAGTGTTCCTGTCTGATGGCGCCCCCCCGTCACCTGTATCTTGTTCAATATCTTTCTGAACGATAACGCTGACAATGTTTATCTTCACTTCACTGCTCCGTCTCCTCTTCAGTGAACTCTGAGTGTAGCGCGAGCGAAAAAGGGACGTTCCATTTATTTTTCTGTCCTCTCGTTATGCAGAGTTGAAGACCTTGAAGTGACGGAAGATACGAGATCATTTGGTGCTTAGCACCAATGTATATATATATATAAAACTTTATTTAACCACGTAAAAGTCCTATTGAGATTAAAATCTCTTTTTAAACAGCGACCTGGCCGAGAAGGCAGCATGAACAAAGTTCAACACAAACCAGACGAATACAGCTGTGGTTAAACACAAATCAAATATGCAAACCTTAGAATGTATTTAATGTATTATCACTGGATCAAACAGTATTTAATTGTATTTCACGGCACAATATTTAACCTTACATTCAATTTCTGTCACCTGCACTATTTTATTCAAATATATCCTACTCTGTTTCCTTTGCACTATTTTTATTTTAGTATTATTATTATTATTGTTGTTATTTTGTTATCCTATGTCCTTTATATAACTTGTTGCACTGTTGGAGTTGGAGGAGCTCGGGACCTACGTTTTTCATTGCCATAACTACACAGTAGACGCCAAAAATCGGCTTGGTTTGTAAGGTGCTTAAGAGGGACTTGAGCTCCCCCATAGTAACGCATTACATTACTGCATTACAGTCAAATGTAATCTGATTACTGTAACACGTTACTTTAACCCCCAAACACTGGCCCTGAGTTTATGTCCACAGAGAGAAATCACAGCGACCCCCACCAGGTCAGAGGAACCTGGTTCTCTCTTTCTGTGGACACATGGCAGCATTCGCACAACCAGGACCAAAAGGGTGGGTGGAGGGGATCCGGAGGACGGGCCCGGAAGGGGTCCCGGGCGGACGGCCCGGGGGCAAGGCAGAGTCCAAAAAGGGGCGAAGGCCACAGCGGGCGAACTCAGGGGCCCGGGCATGAGAGCGAAGGCAGTGGCTGGAAGAGTCAGGAGGCCGGGCTCGAGGGCGAAGACCGCGGCTGGGGAACTCAAGGGGCCGGGCTCGAGGGCGAAGGCAGCGGCTGGAAGAGTCAGGAGGCCGGGCTCGAGGGCGAAGACCGCGGCTGGGGAACTCAAGGGGCCGGGCTCGAGGGCGAAGGCAGCGGCTGTAAGAGTCAGGGGGCCGGGCTCGAGGGCGAAGACCGCGGCTGGGGAGCTCGAGGGCGAACAAGAAGGCGGCGACGGGACAGCTCCGGAGGACGGGCAGGAAGGCGCCGACGGGACAGCTCCAGAGGCCGGGCAGGAAGGCGCTGACGGGACAACTCCGGAGGACGGGCAGGACCCAGTATCGGCCGGACAGGAACCGGAGCCGACGGGACAGGCGTACACGGGATCCTGAACATGACATGGGCTGGTGTCAATGGGACCCCGGATGGAGCAAGGGCTGGTGTCGACTGGACCCCCAACAGAAAGGACACAGAGTTGGCAGGACCCCCGGTGGAACAGGTGTCGGCGGGACCTCCAACAGGACAGGACACAGAGTTGGCAGGACCCCCGGCGGGACAGGTGTCGGCGGGACCCCCAACAGAACAGAACAAGGAGCTGGCAGGACCCCCGGCGGGACAGGTGTAAGCGGGGCCCCCAATAGGACAGGATATGGTGTAGGCAGGAAATCTGGCGGAGCAGGTGTCGGCGGGACCCCCAACAGGATAGGATCTGGTGTTGGCAGGAAACCCGGCGGAGCAGTAGTCGGCGGGACCCCCAACGGGACAGGACATGGGGTTGGCAGGACCCACAGCGGAACAGGTGTCGGCAGGACCCCCAACGATACTGGACGTGGAGTTGGCAGGACCCTCAGCGGAACCCCCAACGGCACAGGACATAGGGTTGGCAAGACCCCCGGCAGAAGAGTAGTCGGCGGGACCCCCAATGGGATAGGACATGGAGTTGGCAAGACCCCGGGCAGGAGAGTAGTCGGCGGGACCTCCAACAGCACAGGACATAGGGTTGGCAGGACCCCCGGCAGAAGAGTAGTCGGCGGGACCCCCAACGGGACAGGTCATAGGATTGGTAAGACCCCCGGCAGAAGAGTAGTCGGCGGGACCCCCAATGGGACAGGACATGGAGTTGGCAAGACCCCCGGCAGGAGAGTAGTCGGCAGGACCTCCAACAGCACAGGACATAGGGTTGGCAGGACCCCCGGCAGAAGAGTAGTCGGTGGGACCCCCAACGGGACAGGACATAGGATTGGCAAGACCCCCGGCCGAAGAGTAGTCGGTGGGACCTCCAACAGCACAGGACATAGGGTTGGCAAAAGCTGATGACAAAAAACATGACTTGAAACAAAACAAAAGCACAAGGAAAAAACATTTACCGAAAGACTGACCGTGACTGACATGGAGGGAGACAGGAAAAACCAACAATGAACCGACCAGGCACACAGGAGAAGACAAGACTAAATACAGAGAGGGGTAATCACAAGACAAGACACAGCTGGGGTAAGGGAGGCAAAAACACAAGGGCAACAGGTGAACACAATCAGACAATCAGACACCAGGGAAATTAACGACAGGAAGGCAAACACAGGAAGAAGGAACAGAGAAGACACAAGGAGGAAAACATTTCAAAACAAAGGTGGAAAATGAAAACATAAATACAAAACCATGACACTGAAGAGGGTTGATGGCGGTCTGAAGGGATTGATGGAGGTCTGAAGAGGATTGATGGAGGTCTGAAGAGGATTGATGGAGGTCTGAAGAGGATTGATGGAGGTCTGAAGAGGATTGATGGAGGTCTGAAGAGGATTGATGAAGAGGATTGATGGAGGTCTGAAGAGGATTGATTGAGGTCTGAAGGGATTGATGGAGGTCTGAAGAGGATTGATGGAGGTCTGAAGGGAGTAATGGAGGTCTGAAGAGGATTGATGGAGGTCTGAAGAGGATTGATGGAGGTCTGAAGGGATTGATGGAGGTCTGAAGAGGATTGATGAAGAGGATTGATGGAGGTCTGAAGAGGATTGATTGAGGTCTGAAGGGATTGATGGAGGTCTGAAGAGGATTGATGGAGGTCTGAAGGGAGTAATGGAGGTCTGAAGAGGATTGATGGAGGTCTGAAGAGGATTGATGGAGGTCTGAAGGGATTGATGGAGGTCTGAAGAGGATTGATGGCGGTCTGAAGGGATTGATGGAGGTCTGAAGGGATTGATGGAGGTCTGAAGAGGATTGATGGAGGTCTGAAGAGGATTGATGGAGGTCTGAAGAGGATTATTGGAGGTCTGAAGAGGATTGATGGAGGTCTGAAGAGGATTGATGGAGGTCTGAAGAGGATTGATGGAGGTCTGAAGAGGATTGATGAAGAGGATTGATGGAGGTCTGAAGAGGATTGATTGAGGTCTGAAGGGATTGATGGAGGTCTGAAGAGGATTGATGGAGGTCTGAAGGGAGTAATGGAGGTCTGAAGAGGATTGATGGAGGTCTGAAGAGGATTGATGGAGGTCTGAAGAGGATTGATGGAGGTCTGAAGGGATTGATGTAGGTCTGAAGGGATTGATGGAGGTCTGAAGAGATTGATGTAGGTCTGAAGGGATTGATGGACGTCTGAAATGGTTTCAGCTTGACCCTGGATTGGGAGGGATGGGAGGGATGGGAGGTGGAAGGGGGGAGGGCTGCGTTGAGTCGCCTGAATGACAGCTGTCAGGGGAGAGATCAGATTTAAAGGTTTAGCAATGCACTATGATAGGCTTGTGGGAATAGAGACGAAGTGATAGGTTCAGCTGGGAGTGATGCCCCCGATCACTGATTGGAGGGGAAGTGAAGTAAGAAGGAAATATGTATATAATGTATCCTGGTTGATCTTCATCTGTTTCCCACCCCTGTGGCTTTCCTCCTGACAGAACAGGACCGTTAAGGATCCTCCAACATCTCTTTGACCCTGAGGAGGGGAATTATGGGTAATTAGTAGCAGGCTGCAGGGTTTATCAGGACTGACAATGGGAGGAACGTCTCCACATTATTCAAATAAATCATTCAGCCCCTCATCTGTCACTTATTCACAGTAATCTCCTCTGTGGCTCCTCCAGCTGCTTTCTGTTTAAATCCTGCACAGTTCAACCCGAACAAACATACTGAATCAAACTCATTTTCTAAAATCAAACAGTAGATTTATGTACGATATAATATGCGAAATGTACCTCATGAACATGTTCATCGAAGCATAAAACATGCTCAACATTTACATATATATGAACTGTTAAAGGTAGGGTAGGTAAGTTTGAGAAACCGGCTCGAGATCGCTAGAATTTGAAAATACACAACCGGAGAAAATCTGCCACTTCCTCACAGAGCCCCTCCTCCAACACACACGAACGCGCACATGACCAATGAGGGCACGAGATAAGTTTGTGCACAGATGGAAGGCTGACAGGCAGGTAGGCCATCCAGTTATTTTAGCCGGGCCGGCTCAGATGATTGGTCGTGCTTTTTACAGTACTACAGCTTCCACAGATTACATTTTTTTATGGATTTATTGTCAAAGCACTTCAGATATTCATTGCTATCAGGATGTTAAGAGCATTCCATGGAATATAACAACAAGTGTATCTCGAGCCGGTTTCTCAAACTTACCTACCCCACCTTTAAGTACATTATCGTCAATGCTATGGTCAATATTCTAGGTTTTCCGTCAGTACGATTAGTTTTATTTATTATTTCTCTTTCTTTGTTATTTTTGTTTTTCCAATGCACAGATGAATCAAATAGAAATGAAAAAAGTTGGTTAGTTTTAACTGATCAAAACATTTACTTTTACTCAAAATTGTTTTTGAAACTTTTTAATAAGGCCTTTAAATTGAATATAATTGAGGAGAAGTTGTGATCATAATTCTTTTAATTAAATCCAATATTCGCTCAAATTACTGAAAGGATGAAAATCGAATGGCATGTTACAGAGTAGACCTGTATGCCAGGGAGGACATACAAAACATGGAATTGATATTGGGAATTTCCAGAAAACAGAGAGAAAACACAGATTTTAAGGACCTTAAAACCATTATTTTTTATCTTAACTCGTCCTCACAGGAACCAAGATTCGCTGCACACATTTTTATAATATCAACAGGAAGGTTTGGAGCGATGAAGATGAGTGTTTGAGTTCCTGAAACTCTGATGATCTTCAGACTGAAATTCTGATTCGGGTGAAGAAGACGATGAGACCGGCTGAAGACAGATGCGTCAGCCGGCTCGTTATAAACTGCTAAACTAAGTTCTCTCGGGATATATCCAGAAACTCAGGAGATAAATATAACTCAAGAGAAACATGCAGCATTTCAAAAGGAGAACTCACTACTTTATATTTAAAAGTGTGTTATCTTAGACTGCAGACACAAACAGACTGACACTATGTGAAGACAAATGACGAGCTATAACAAACATATCATTATAAAGCTCCCATTTCATTTATATGAATTAACTGGATTTATGGTGCAGTGCGGATTAAACAATAATGATAATAGAAATAAAGATTGAAAGCAGAAGCACTGCAGCAGCTCTCTGTATTCATAGAATGAATTCACCCTGGGTCATGTGATGATCCATGGTGTGCTATTTGTCACAGAGTAATCCAAAAGTAATGCAACTAGTAGTGTAACTAATTGCTCAGGATTTAAAGTGTGCGTAGAGGAATGAGAGGTTATCTCTGCAGCTTGAGACGAACTGAAAAATAACTCTGCAGATTGTCTCCACATGTAGTTTGGGTGGTGCCCCATAAATATTCAGTATCTGTGACAGCAGTTATGAAACACAGTGTGAAAGATGGCAGGAAATAAGTTCCCTCATCATAGAGGATGGAGAGGATTTCTGTTTATCCATCCCCATGTGTTCTGTTGAAGAGGAAGCAGTATGATAATAACTGGATGATAAAGTGTGGGCATCATTCCTTTTTAATCACACAGTATGAAATGTGATCATCATGTCTAAATGATGTACCTGCTGTGGATGTATGAAGTGCTGATAACGATTATATAATGTTGAGATAAATGCATGTATTATGTGTCCCAGCTGAATCTCACGTTAACATGTTACATCAAATATTGAATATATTTAACACACCCAGCGGTAGCTTTATTTATATAAATGAACAGACGCCAGAGTAACTCAGGAACAAGGCGGCGCTTTGTGATAAATAATTAGCATGGAGTTACGAACACACTTAAAGGGGATTGCACAGAGTTTCAGCTTCACATGTTTTATTTAAAACGCCTCATGCCGGTGCAGTTTGTTTATGAGAGCATGTATGAATGTTCTGTAGGAACTGATACAGCAACAGGCATACTTTCCGATATACTTTACAGATCAATATTAAACTAGAAAATAAAAGAAACAATGCATTTCACGTTTAGATACATAGAAATGATTCTGATATCTTTCTTGATATCTTATCATTGTTATTATTTATGAAAATATTAAAGGTCCCATGTCATGCTTTTCCGGTTATTACCCGTCCCCTTGTGTTATGAAGGTTTTCATGTAAACGGTCTGCAGAGTCAAAACCCTCAAAGTACACCCTGTAGAGAGTAAAACTCTAACACAGAAAATACCTCCCCAAAACGACTCGTTGGAGATACGTCATTGTCCATTTGATTCTTCCATTTCATTCCGGGTACGGCATGATGTCAAGCCGTACCCGGAACGAAATTGACCAATCCGTGGAGCCATTACGCTACGTCCGCGGAGCCGTTACGTTAAGCCCCCGCTGATTGGTCCAAATTGACCAATCCACGGACTTCCTCACACACACATCTGTGTGCAGGGAGCAGGCAGCTCTGCTGATTTCTCCTCCCTGGCTGCAGGCTGATAACAGACAGTTGAGATTCTCTCTGCAGACCCATCCTCTCTGCAGGCCCATTCTCTCTGCAGCCCATTCTCTCTGCAGACCCATTCTCTCTGCGGACCCATTCTCTCTGCAGACCCATTCTCTCTGCAGACCCATTCTCTCTGCGGACCCATTCTCTCTGCAGACCCATTCTCTCTGCGGACCCATTCTCTCTGCAGACCCATTCTCTCTGCAGACCCATTCTCTCTGCGGACCCATTCTCTCTGCAGACCCATTCTCTCTGCAGACCCATCCTTTCTGCAGACCCATTCTCTCTGCAGACCCATTCTCTCTGCAGACCCATTCTCTCTGCGTTTATCAACCTTTTTCTTACTCAATATCAAGCCACACTTATTGTTTTTACTTCGGCTGTGGCTTTGTGTGTGCTCAGGATGAGTTTGGCTGTGTATGCTAAACAAGGAAACAACACCTCCATGGAGCTCAGCGCGATTCACAATGTCCCGACCAATCAGAGCACACTGTGCTCACAGGGAGGGTGGGGGCTGGAGCTATTGGAGCTACAACGAGCCGTTAAAGGCAGAGAGTGAAATTCAGTGAATACACGTAGTTTACAGAGATGCTGTTTGAGAAACCAATGTGAGTTTGGAGAGATGCTGTTTGACAAACCAATGTGAGTTTGGAGAGATGCTGTATGAGAAACCAATGTGAGTTTGGAGAGATGCTGTATGAGAAACCAATGTGAGTTTGGAGAGATGCTGTATGAGAAACCAATGTGAGTTTGGAGAGATGCTGTATGAGAAACCAATGTGAGTTTGGAGAGATGCTGTATGAGAAACCAATGTGAGTTTGGAGAGATGCTGTTTGAGAAACCAATGTGAGTTTGGAGAGATGCTGTTTGAGAAACCAATGTGAGTTTGGAGAGATGCTGTATGAGAAACCAATGTGAGTTTGGAGAGATGCTGTATGAGAAACCAATGTGAGTTTGGAGAAATCACTACGGATTATCAAAGACCCCCATCACCCCAGCCACAAACTGTTCTTTCTGTTGCCGTCTGGCAGACGTTACCGCAGCATCCGGGCAAGGACAAGAAGATTCGGAGACAGTTTCTTCCCGCGGGCAGTGAGACTGTTAAAAAATTGAACTGTTGAAACAACTTCAAACATTCAACTGCTACTCAGTAGTATGTATCTAATACCTAATATATATATATCATTCCAATAACTTGTATATAGACTCATACTGCACTATTCCACATCATAACTTTATTTCATTTTTATAACTATTATTATTTTTGTATTGCTCTTGCTCTTATTGTTATTATGTTATGTTATTATGTTGCATTGTTGGAGAAGCCTGTGACATAAGATTTTCAACTGCATAATTACTCTGTAGCTATGTCAGATTGACAATAAAGAACCTTGAACCTTGAACCTTGAACCTTGAGAGATGCTGTATGAGAAACCAATGTGAGTTTGGAGAGATGCTGTTTGAGAAACCAATGTGAGTTTGGAGAGATGCTGTATGAGAAACCAATGTGAGTTTGGAGAGATGCTGTTTGAGAAACCAATGTGAGTTTGGAGAGATGCTGTATGAGAAACCAATGTGAGTTTGGGGAGATGCTGTTTGAGAAACCAATGTGAGTTTGGAGAGATGCTGTATGAGAAACCAATGTGAGTTTGGAGAGATGCTGTATGAGAAACCAATGTGAGTTTGGAGAGATGCTGTTTGAGAAACCAATGTGAGTTTGGAGAGATGTTGTTTGAGAAACCAATGTGAGTTCGGAGAGATGTTGTTTGAGAAACCAATGTGAGTTTGGAGAGATGCTGTATGAGAAACCAATGTGAGTTTGGAGAGATGCTGTATGAGAAACCAATGTGAGTTTGGAGAGATGCTGTATGAGAAACCAATGTGAGTTTGGAGAAATGCTGTATGAGAAACCAATGTGAGTTTGGAGAGATGCTGTATGAGAAACCAATGTGAGTTTGGAGAGATGCTGTTTGAGAAACCAATGTGAGTTTGGAGAGATGCTGTATGAGAAACCAATGTGAGTTTGGAGAGATGCTGTATGAGAAACCAATGTGAGTTTGGAGAGATGCTGTTTGAGAAACCAATGTGAGTTTGGAGAGATGCTGTTTGAGAAACCAATGTGAGTTTGGAGAGATGCTGTATGAGAAACCAATGTCAGTTTGGAGAGATGCTGTTTGAGAAACCAATGTGAGTTTGGAGAGATGCTGTTTGAGAAACCAATGTGAGTTTGGAGAGATGCTGTATGAGAAACCAATGTGAGTTTGGAGAGATGCTGTATGAGAAACCAATGTGAGTTTGGAGAGATGCTGTATGAGAAACCAATGTGAGTTTGGAGAGATGCTGTATGAGAAACCAATGTGAGTTTGGAGAGATGCTGTATGAGAAACCAATGTGAGTTTGGAGAGATGCTGTTTGAGAAACCAATGTGAGTTTGGAGAGATGCTGTATGAGAAACCAATGTGAGTTTGGAGAGATGCTGTATGAGAAACCAATGTGAGTTTACAGAGATGCTGTTTGAGAAACCAATGTGAGTTTGGAGAGATGCTGTTTGAGAAACCAATGTGAGTTTACAGAGATGCTGTATGAGAAACCAATGTGAGTTTGGAGAGATGCTGTATGAGAAACCAATGTGAGTTTGGAGAGATGCTGTATGAGAAACCAATGTGAGTTTGGAGAGATGCTGTTTGAGAAACCAATGTGAATTTGGAGAGATGCTGTATGAGAAACCAATGTGAGTTTGGAGAGATGCTGTATGAGAAACCAATGTGAGTTTGGAGAGATGCTGTTTGAGAAACCAATGTGAGTTTGGAGAGATGCTGTTTGAGAAACCAATGTGAGTTTGGAGAGATGCTGTATGAGAAACCAATGTGAGTTTGGAGAGATGCTGTATGAGAAACCAATGTGAGTTTGGAGAGATGCTGTATGAGAAACCAATGTGAGTTTGGAGAGATGCTGTCTGAGAAACCAATGTGAGTTTGGAGAGATGCTGTTTGAGAAACCAATGTGAGTTTGGAGAGATGCTGTATGAGAAACCAATGTGAGTTTGGAGAGATGCTGTATGAGAAACCAATGTGAGTTTGGAGAGATGCTGTATGAGAAACCAATGTGAGTTTGGAGAGATGCTGTTTGAGAAACCAATGTGAGTTTGGAGAGATGCTGTATGAGAAACCAATGTGAGTTTGGAGAGATGCTGTATGAGAAACCAATGTGAGTTTGGAGAGATGCTGTATGAGAAACCAATGTGAGTTTGGAGAGATGCTGTTTGAGAAACCAATGTGAGTTTGGAGAGATGCTGTATGAGAAACCAATGTGAGTTTGGAAAATTGCACAATATAAATCTATTCTAGTAGACCTCAACAATGGAATTATGATCAGTGGAAATGGCCATGACATGGGCCCTTTAAAACAAACATGTTTGAGAGTTAAACGATCTGAATAATTGAATAGAGGTGAGAGTGATAACTTTAAATCTCTTTATAATCTGTGAAACACAAACTGATGAGGATTTGGGGTGCACCACAGAGCCCCAGAGGAGGGTGCGCTCTGATATTATAATAACAAGGGGGGGAAAGAAGAGCAGCCTCTCTGATCAGGATACAGTCTTTAGTGTGAAACGCAGCATTAAGATCCAGAAAGAGAAATAGGACTGCACAATTAAAGCATGTTATCGTAATAGAAAATGCAATATAGTGCAATATTGAGATCTAAAAGCAGAAAACATGTGTTTATAATATTTTGAAAGAAGATAACCCAGCATAGAAACAGAAGTCTTTAGACTAAAAAACATTTGTTTGGTACAGATCCTCTTACAAAATCCCACTATGATCATATTACTGTATATATTTCTCATCGATAATACAGAAATGATCAACCACTCGAATATTAAGAATAATATCACAGTTGCAATATCAGTCACAGTAATCCCACTCAGTACAAAGATACAATCGTTTCTGCAAGTGTATGAGATGTCCTTGTAAGTTCCCACACTGAGTCTGCAGACAGTCATTAATAACCCGTCCTGTCGATGGCCACCACAGACCAATAGGAATCCATTATATCGAGCAGCGCCTGATTCCATTTGACAGCAGCTCTCAGAGTCCTGACAGCGACCAATCGAAAGTGAGATACGGTCTCTGCTGTCCAATACACTTCAAGGAGGATGGGGGGGACTCTACTGGCTTATGGACTCAGTTCCTCCATCGTCCCTTTGGCAAAGCTGTTATCTATATCAGTCATATCCCTCGGTCTGCCTATTTCCATCTACGCAACATCAACCGCCTCCGCCCGTCCCTTAACCCTAAGAGCTCCGCCATTCTTGTTCACACCCTGGTAACTTCCCGCATTGACTACTGCAACTGGGAGGCGTGTGGTGCAGTGGGTTGTGAGTCGGTGTTCGGATCAGGGGGTCACAGGTTCGAACCCCACTGCAGTCAGCATGTTGGTGTGTCCCTGGGACACTTCACCCCAAATTGCTCCTGTGGGGATTGTCCACAGTATTGAGTATGTTAGTCACTTTGGATAAAAGCGTCTAACAAGTAACATGTAATGTAATGTAATGCAACTCCCTTCTCTTTGGTCTCCCTCTCAAATCCATCCACAGACTTCAACTGGTCCAGAACCCTGCCGCCCGCATCATCACCAGAACCCCCTCCATTAACCACATCACTCCTGTTCTTCAGCAACTTCACTGGCTCCCCGTCAAATCCTGTATCGTTTTTAAGATTCTGCTCCTCACCTTTAAGGCCATCCATAACCTCACTCCTCTGTACCTCTCCGACCTCCTGCACATCAACACACCCATCCACACTCTCAGGTCTTCTGCTTCCCTCCACCTCACTGCACCCCCCTTCCGTTTAACCACCATGGGGTCCAGAGCCTTCAGCCGCTCTGCACCCCCCCTAACCACCATGGGGTCTAGAGCCTTCAGCCGCTCTGCACCCCGCCTCTGGAACTCCCTCCCACCTGACATCCGCAACACTGACTCTCTCCCCATTTTCAAATCACGTCTCAAAACACATCTCTTCACACTCGCATATCCACCCTGATCATTATCCATCCCACATCCTCTGTTTTATTTATATACTGCATTGTCTTGTTTATGTTTCTTATGCTGGTGTTATGTATTGTGTATCTTGTTTTTTATGTGTTTGTACGGCAACCTTGAGAGCTTTGAAAGGCGCCTATATAAAATAAATGCATTATTATAATCTTCATATTATATCATATACATTACATTCAGGGATAACTGGAATAGTGGTTACACAAATCTCCTGTTTATCCACTTACAGCTCATTGTTTTTTCTTGTCAACATGAGCTCATCTTCAGCCACAGAAGATTATTATATCTAAACTCTCTGAGGAACCCTTTGCATGCTTCCTCTCCTAACTGTCCAACCCTAACAGCGAACTGGATTCCAGACGGCTTTAGGTAAAACACATTGTAGATGCAGCATGTCTCTGAACCTCAGCAGGTAAACTCAGTGCTTTCAGGAGGAATCGTACTCTGCCGATGTTACATCACCCAGATGAATTACAAGCAGGACACGTTTGTAAAGGTCAGCGTTCACTGATAACACACTTTGTTCATGACGTCAGAGAGCAGACTGACCTCGGTCAATGTCAGAGAAACACTCCTGACGCAGATATATTATCACTCTGTGGAAACATCATGTATGTCTCAGCCTCCAGGGTCAAACTGGGCAGGAGAAGGTGTAGATGACATGTTACTGTATTTTCAATGGAAATATATACGTTTGTAGACAGGCCCTGTGACTGTTCATAAGATACAACTATAAAATAATAAACATTACATGTGAGCTAGACCTGAATCATTGGTCTGTTTATATAGCACTAATGGGAAATGTAGGAACCAGTATTTTTTGGAGCCTGTCCCTTATGAGCCCCCACTTTATAATCTTTATCCCTCTTACATTATATTACATCAGATCTAATTTAGCACCTAGAAAACACACATTCTGACCTATGGTAAAGTATGGCCTTATCACCTTACACTTCAGGACTGGAGACATGCTTAAGGGAGCAGCTTGGGGAACCGAAGAGGAGGGAGTATTCATCTAAAAGAAAGTTTAAAAGCAGTTTTAATTTCACGTTTCAGTTTCACGTTAAAGTCAGTGTCTGCTAAATTTATCTCAGCTTGTTTCTCTAATAACTTCAGATACAGATGTCCCATCACTCAAATACTTCGTCCCTTTAAAATATAGAATTTAAAAGCAGTGATTGGTAAAAAGCTGTTGGTAAAAATGTGGCTTCAAAACTGGATTAAAGTCAGTTGATGACGTCTTATAGACAAATGCTCACATGGGATATCATGCCATACTCTGTAACACATACAAAGCAGCCCATAAACAATCCCAAAAACATTCAAATAATAATTCTGAAATGTTGGAACAGTTTGAGGTTTGAGTGACTTCCTGTTGAATCAGCTGAGCTTCCTATCAGACACTGGCTTAATCCCTCACACACCTCCTGGGACAACACGGGACATAAAGACACACACACACACACACACACACACACACACACACACACACACACACACACACACACACACACACACACACACACACACACACACACACACACACACACACACACACACATGCATGTATGAAAACAAATACACACATTGAAAGGTATTAAAAGCGACACACAATATCACTGCATACATCTGAGCAAACACACACAAACACACACACAAACACACACACACCTTAATTCTCCCTGGCTGGCAGAGCGGTGTGTGTTGGCGTTCTGTAAATGTCAAAAGGAGTGTGCCGGCACCTGCTGATTACATTGATCAACATACAGACGCTCTGCTTCATACGACACTGAATACTAACCACAGAGGAAAGACTGTGACATTGAACTGTGCGACCGTGTGTGTGTGTGTGTGTGTTCGTACACCTTGCTGTGTATGTTTGCTTAGTCTGTCCCTGTGTGTGCGTTGTCGCCTGCAGTGTATCTGAATGTGAAGGAGAATGATGAAAGAAGGAAATGCTCAGCGGTGTTTATCTGCAGTCCTGAGACTCCTGATAGAGCTGGCTGCAGGACAACACACACACACACACACACACACACACACACACACACACACACACACACACACACACACCATGATGAAGCTAATCTCAACACTTGACTTACAGAAGGATTGCTAAGTAAAGCCACAGCGGTCACACTGTGTTAAAACACCACTAGCTTCAGCAGAGGTCATGTTCCCTCTGGTAAATCATACAAACCATCATGCATTGTCCTAGTTAGCATCTAGACCAGATGTAAATATCAATTATAAAAAATAAGAAATCAAAATCATTATAAAACCGCACCAACAGTAAAGCTGTGTCTCTTTTTGAGCTTGATGCTCAATTTGAGTCTGATCCGTCTCCATGTGGAAATAAAAGAACAATGGTTTAATAGTAGAAATCTAATATGTAAGAGAATCAGACACTGGGACGATTAACAAGATCCACACCAACAATAACTGGAACTGAAACACAAACACAGGATTCAATATGTGAAGTGTCCAAGATGGTCGTAAAGTTGCAGGAAGAAGAATACATTCCCATTTACTCTCAGGAATATTACAATATGACCAAAGAGGTGTAATGGGGTAGGAGAGACACTGGAGATTAGGAAGTAATCAGATGAAGGTTAATTGGGAGTGAATTGATTGATCAGTAACGATGCTCACAGATTCTGATCCACACATGTTCCTCTCATGAAGCAGATATCATGTACAGGTGTCAACATGTGGATTATTCTTTCTGTCAAACACTTCAAACATCTGTCTGTGTGTGTCGGCTGTTTGTTTCCCATCAATATGCAAAGTGCTGCTGTACGCCGCCTCTCACTGCTCTGACTGCAGAGGACAGAGGATGTGTGTATGGTATAAAGACAGCTCGTCCAGCTGTTGTTGTAGTCCTTGTTCAGTAGGAGACAGCAGAACAAGGTCATCAGCATAAAGCAGACACTTCACCTCTCTCTCTAGGAGGGAGAGGCCAGGAGCAGCACATTGATCCAACTGAACAGCAACTTCATTTATATATACATTTGTTATGACCGGCCCGTAGGCCACAACAGGAAAACAGAGAGAGACGTTCAAGGGTTCCAAAAACCACGGCACTTTTATTGTGATGGTTCAACACAACACCGGGGCCGTCACACATTCAATAAAGTGGGACTTAAATTGCAACCCTGACGAACACCTCTTCTCTGGGTGAATAATTCAGTTTGTTTGTCTCCAATTTTAACAGCACACTTATTTTCTAAATACATTGATTTAACCAGATCACACATGTCTCTTCCCAGAGTATATGATGGGACCAAGGTGATGATGTAGTACATGGTTTTAACAATAATTTTGCTTTTCAATGTTTGCCCTTTCAAACCATGAGCTGGTTCAAATAATATTTGCCTTGATTTACAATATGTTCTCATTTGTTTTATCAGTACAGTTTTGAAGCTTTTGTGCTTTTCCTTGCCATAGTCCACTTTGGACTATATTAAATATTTCAGGATTGCACTTTTAACACATTTGAAATGTTCTCACTTGCTTGGTTTCAAAACATAACAAATGCCATAATCTGTTCATTGGGGACCATAACATCAATGATATTTTAGTGGGAATGCTGATAACAGCATTCCAACTATATGTTATGCTACGGACAAAAAGCTTATTATTATTATTCCACCGACTTATTTTGGCCCTCTTCTCCTCCCACATTCAACATCGCAGAAACTCCGTTCAAACATCAAAACGTTCAGCTCGGTCAGGAATCGCAGGCTATTACTGGTATCATTCATAACTTTCATAATTCCAGAGATACATCCCATAATCACATTTTTAACCATTGAAGTCAATGGAGAAAATCTTCAGACTTGAACAATCTTCATGCGACTTCAACTGCTATTCATTCATACTCTCACTCAGAAACCTCATTCCAACTTTAAAATGTTACACATCTTTCTGACATTATTCGTGTAACACAACTTTTAAATCTGATTCTTACTTTTAGAGATATTAAACATTGTTCAGACCTTGGTAAAGAGGTTTTCTTCAGATTTTAACATTAACTAGAGTGCGTGATGTCACAGCTAGAGTGGAGCAAATCTTGAAATTTGCCTTCATATATATTTTTTAAACTGCCATAATTCCCAAACCCTACATTCCTGAGACATCATTTTTCATGACAAACGTAGGAAAACATCTCGTAGCTTGAAAAATGACAAATAATTAGGCAAAATAATTAAACAAAATGCCTCTTGAGGGCATGAAGTGACAAAAACGTTCAACATGTCTCCATTAAAACCCATTGTAATTTCAGGCTGATATTTCCTCACAGCAGCAGCCGCACACCTTTAGTCAAACTGCCAAAAAGGCCACATTATTAACCCGAAAGTACACAAAAATTACACTTCAGATACTCAACTTCCTTGACATGCTTCACGTTTTGAAATTTCACAGATATCTGTTATGGTTCTTCCACAAAACGTTCACATGTAAGAGCTTTATCTCTCATTCAGAACAATGCAAACCTTTGATCTCTACAGAGCTCGTTAGCTCAACTATAAACACCTGTGTAATGGAACAAGATGTCATCACTCCAACTGACAGCAGTCAGTTCTAACTTCTCTCTCTCTCTCTCTCTCTCTCTCTCTCTCTCTCTCTCTCTCTCTCTCTCTTTCTCTTTCTTCAAATGCCGTTGCCATGGCAACACAATGCTCGCCATGAAACACGGTTTTCTCATAACTTCAGTGAAAATGCTTCAAACGGCCCAAAACTTCACAGGTTTGGTAACGATGCAGCCATCAACGCATCTAAGCGTATTATGGGGTGTCATCAAATGCCGTTGCCATGGCGACAGACCACTCGCCATGAAGCATGATGTCGCTGTAAGTCCAATGGAAACGGTCCGATCACCCCCCAAACTTCGCTTGTATATCACCGGTACAGCCCTCAACAGCTCTACGTCAATTATGGGGTTTCTTCAAATGCCATTGCCATGGCAACACAATGCTCGCCATGAAACACGGTTTTCTCATAACTTCAGTGAAAATGTTCCAAACGGCCAAAAACTTCACAGGTTTGGTAACGATGCAGCCATCAACGCATCTAAGCGTATTATGGGGTGTCATCAAATGCCGTTGCCATGGCGACAGATCATTCGCCATCAAGTTAGTTCAAAAGTTTGCAGTTCAAATATTCTGCTGCTTTTCCAAGCCTTTTTACTTTCTTTTCTTCACTCATCACACATTCAAGCCCCCAGTGTTCATGTATCATTTCAATCTAAATTCTTCACTTTCTTCTTACACATTACATTTCAGCATAGCAGTTTAGCGTCAGCTTTTCAGCATAAAGCATTCCCACTAGCAATTTCTTCACGAATTGCATTCTCTAGTTTTCATTGCTGTTGCCGGCCACTATTGCTCACGTAAACCTACTACCGCTGCACCCCCTGTAATCTCAGAGGCACCCCAAGTCATTTTGTTCTGGAACTGGGCCTGCACATGGCCATATACTAAACAAACTACAGAGCCCATTCCGTGTTCCTGTTATTGTTTACTTCCTCTCTACCTTCTTCTGGTGATTTATCTGACGTCCAGCGCTCCGTCTTTTAACCTCTTTTCCTTTCTCTTTCTTGATCCTCCTTAGCAACCTTCATTATAGTCCTTGACAGCGGTCTGTACTAATGTATTAACAATGTGTCACATGTTAAGAATTTACAATCAGAATCGAGTATTCAACTAAGCCGTGTAATAAAAGTTGTTAGTAGCCTTAATGGCCTAAACAGTTGTTATGCTATACCACTTTGCCCTTCACTGGGTGTATAATGAGCTGCACTAAACTACATTTTAGCATTTAAAATACCTAGCCATTCTTTTGCGGTTATTTTGGTGAAAGTAACTCAAAAGTAATATAAAAGAAGTGTAACTCATTACATTTCAGAGACAGTAATATCGTGCGAAAAATGCACTTTTGTACGTCTTTTACACATGAATATGTGTCCCCGGTGTATCAGGGAACTCACCAAGTGTCAGAAAACACAATCCTCTCTCTTTTCCTCCATACCCAAATCTCTAAAAACGGGGCTGCAACGGATCTGATACAGACTGAGACAGATTTCAAAATTCTCTGACGTCAGGAACGAGGAGCTCCGCCTATATGGCCAACTCTCCACCTATCAGGGGAATGAGAGGTTGCCGTGGCATGGTAACAGCATGGTAACAGCATGGTAACATGACGCTCGTGCCTCGCCCCCCTCCTTTGCAGGGGGGCGTGGTCAGCTGCAGCTCCATGCAAAGACAGGGCTGGAGGAGAGCAAATAGAGCGAAATGATGCATGGCTAAAATGCATGATCTGTTTGGTATTTTGGAGAAAAAAACGTATAAATATA
This sequence comes from Trematomus bernacchii, assembly GCF_902827165.1. NCBI lineage: Eukaryota > Metazoa > Chordata > Actinopteri > Perciformes > Nototheniidae > Trematomus > Trematomus bernacchii. The sequence continues at coordinate 131,668 of NW_022987597.1, forward strand.
CCTTATATAGGTATGGCCCTACAATATATTATTCAAATATAGCATGATAGGTCCACTTTAAGAAAAAAAGACAGTAATAAGCAATATGTAATGTATTACATTTTGGAAGTAACTTGCCCAACACTGGTTGTTTGTTTGCCGATGTTTTTTCATTTGCTATTTTTCTCAGGTCTTTTCTGATGGTCTTGCATTCTTGGTCAAACTATTTGTCAGCGTTTTGCCTTTTAACAGGCTTCTGCTTTTGTTTTATAAAGTCAGCTTTAATAGCTGCCTTGTGAAATATCATATTGATATAATCAATGGCCATGTTTACACCATCTTTGGTAGGAACATATTGATTTTGGTCAAATAGTGACATGTCATTCAACAGATCAGGTGAGTTCAAGGCCATGGTGAATTTGTCTCCACTGTCTAGGGCCCATCTGTAAGTAGGATTTAATTTATACAGCTTACTGGGTTCCCTTGTTGTGTCACTCATTTGACCTGAGAGTTTAAAGAACACATTGATTTGGTTGTGGTCTCAAAAGGGGAATTGCTGTCTGACAGTGAATGCACTGATAGTGGAGGGGTCCATGTCAGTGATTGCATAGTCTACTACACTAGACCTTAGAGTTGAGGAGTATGTGAATCTCCCTAAAGAGTCCCCTCTGAACCTCCCATTCACTATGTACAGGTCTAAGGCCCGACAGAGATGCACTCTTTGCCATTCTGATTTATTTCAGAGTCAAGGTTGTTCCGATGGGTGACGGTTGGTGTGGTAAACAATTCCTGTTCGTCCGTTCAGATCTCCAGTTAGAAGCACATTTCCCTGGGACTGAAAATAGGCGATTTCTGAATGGAGAGTTTCAAAAATGTCTTCTTCAAAATAATCTACCAGACTAGAATAACACCTGTGTCATGTGACAAGACCAGAATAACACCTGTGTCATGTGACCAGACTAGAATAACACCTGTGTCATGTGACAAGACCAGAATAACACCTGTGTCATGTGACCAGACTAGAATAACACCTGCGTCATGTGACCAGACTAGAATAACACCGGTGTCATGTGAAATGTATGTTGATTTTGTGTATGCATGTATATATAAGTGTTTATATCTTATGTATTTATATTCTTCAGACAGTAAGAAACAGCCTTTCTCCCTGTTTGAACCACAGAGAAATACTTTGAATCCTATCCTAAGATCCTTTAACCTCATCATTGCACCATTCTTTTATCCCTTTTATTAATGATAATTTGTTTGTTTTGTTTTTAATTATTACGTGCTAATGCCTATATAAAGCACTTTTAAATGCATTGGTGTCTTAAAATGTGCTATACAAATAAACTAACCTTAACCTTGAATAGCTTATTACTTTAAAGAACACTTAATAAAGTGTCTCAGAATCAGATTGAATGAGACTGAGATGTGTTGCTTTAACCTGTGGACCTCTGAGGTGATCTGTCGGTGGATTGGATATTTGAAGAGCGTCACATTGATCTCAATCAGACCCAGATCAATCCTCCATACTCTCTGTCTTCACTCCACATCTAGCCACAGCTCAGGAACACATTCATCATGAAGAATTAAACCAGGAGTGAATTATCACACAGCTGAACATCCATTGGATCCTCTGAGGAGTCGATGATCTGCATGTGAGGACAGATGGAGAGGGAGCCGGTCATCCAGGATATCTTTACTGAAGGTCTGCTGGGGTTTAACCTCTGAGACACACTGATCCATCTCAGAGTCAAAACCATCAGAAACATCCTCCATTAACCTCAGCCTGTCGGTCACCATCAGCTGTTTCCATGACTGAATACATGAGAGCAACCCATCCGGTACTTACCAGTGTTTCCTAAAGGAGGAAACAGAGGAGGTGATGAAGCTCCTCTTCATCCTCTGGAGATCAGCTGTGATCAGGCTGCAGATCAGAGGAAGACAGGTAGAGACATTCTGGAGGAGAAACCCAACAGAACCAGGCAGTGAACTCAGAAATGAAGAAGGTGGATCTGTTTTATCGTACCAGTTGGTTTTATTATGACAATGCAGACTCGATAAGCAAAAAGCCTTGGCATCCTGCATAGACCAGCGACCTCGAGTCAGTGGTGTCGGACTGCGCCTTACATTATTATTGCAAAGGGTCACTTTCTGATGAAATCATTAGCAAACATAAGGACATAAAAATAAACTTTGTGATTACATAAAATATGGGTCATTCCATCTTTGTATAGTGGGGGGGATACATGGCGATATGCAAACTCACACACAGTAAAATAAAACACTTGAAATATGTGACCCAAGAAAACAAAGTGTACATAACTGAATCATAGTTTAACTTCTAGGCTAAGATTTTACAAATCACTGAAGACTAATCAATATTTTAATAATCAAACAGTTTGAGGCTGTATCAAAAACTTGGTAAAAAATGAGAAGGAGATTGACCGTTTTTAGGAGAGCCAATTTCTGGACAGGTCTTTGAACCTCTCGGAGACACAAACCCCTCCTCTGACCGGGAGAAGAACTGCCTGGTTACGTACAAAAATAATTATCCCTGGAACAAAATAAACTGGAGGGGTCCTTTTCCTGTCCTGTGTTTGTAGAAAAGGGCGGACATGGCATTTCACTTCACCTTGGCTAAATCTGTCACCAGATCCAAGTCTCATTGTGGAAATCTGCATACAGCTTTACATTAAGCATCCAGACTCAGCCTGAACACGTTATTAGAATAATCTCTTTCATGATAAAAAAACAGTAGTTTATTAATAGTTTATTGACCCGAGCCAGAGGGGATAAAGACATCTCATATTTCCTCCAATGGACAGCAGTTCATCTATATTTATATGGAACAGGAAAGATATCTCCTGCAGGTCATTTCAGTGAGGCAGTCCTTTTCTTTCACCACCAAAACATATAACACGATCTATCTTCCAGATATACAGTGAATTTAAACCAATAAACAAACAAATGATTTATTATTCATCTCTAAATCAATTTTAGGCTACCTTGTTATTCTCCTCTTTACCAGACATTGTGAAAAAGGATAGAAACAGACAACTGGTGTTAGAAGGCAAACCGTATTGAATCTGAATCAACACAAGCACTCATTCATTCACACACACACACACACACACACACACACACACACACACACACACACACACACACACACACACACACACACACACACACACACACACACACACACACACACACACACACACACACACACACACACACACACACACACACACACACACACACACACACACACACACACACACACACACACACACACACACACACACACACGGTCTGCAGGCTGATGTGAGATCCGTCGTGTGATTTTGTTATTCAGAGGGTCTCACTCTTTATTAAAAACCCGGATTGATGCCTAAAGGTCTGATGGCAAATTGCTGTCTTCTCGTATTATTAAAAAGCAATACCGAGAAGACTTGTTAGCAAACACTTCAGTCAAGAAAAAAAGATAATAACCTCGGGGTAATGATGAAAAACTGAATAAAATCCGGTATTTAAAATGAGCAAAATGAATGCTGGGATGGGAGAGCACCGCTCCCAATCGCCGCTCCTGACCGACGAGTCGGCCGGAAAGACGGCGGGTCAAGATTTTGTTTGTCTTTAGGCCACTGTAGTAGCTGATCTACCACTGGATCAGTAGTCCCTCCCAGCTGATTCAACCAATCCCATTGTCTACTGTTAAACCCCACCCACCTCATGACGCCCCCTCCCAAACCAGACTCCCCTGTAGCTGTTTTGTACTTTAGCACCTCTTGTCATCTCTCCCTGTAAAAGTCCAGACAGACAAACACCAGAATGGAAACCGTCACAGTTCCTCAGGTGTCCTCTCCCTCCACCCGGCAAGGGGAGGGTGGAGCAAGTCTTAAGGGGGTACGTATGGGGGTGGAGATCTGTAGGGGGTCATGTTCTTGGGACGGGAGCCCTTGCCGTCCATGGGAGTGGTGAAGGGGGGCGGCGGCTGGTAGGGAGGCGCGTTGGGGTCCTCGTCCCGCAGGGCGGTGTACTCCCCCAGCAGCTCCTGGTTCAGGGGGGTGGTCTCCGGTGTGGCCATGTTGGGGTACTCCGGAGGGGGCAGGGGGGGTTTCTCCTCCTGCAGTATCAGGGGCATACTGGAAGAGGGAGGCGGCTTAGAGTCATCCAGTTCATCGGCGAAGATGATGGGCACGCCCTTCTTGATGAAGGTAGCCTGATCCTCGATGGTCAGCTTGCCCTTCCTCTTCTTCCTGTAGCAGATCATGGCGATGATGCCTGCGATCAACAGGATGGCTGCCACCACTACGGCGGGGATGACGGTGTGCAGATAAACGTCATCGGTGCTCTGCCGGCCCGTTCCCAGAGCCGGAGTGACCGCAGGGGGTTCTGGGATATCGATCTCTCCGGGTGGGATGAAGGAGAAAGTCCTGCAGCTTGCCCGTCCCTTCACCTGGACGTCCAGAGGTCTGAACTCAGGATCCATGGAGTACCTGAAAGTCTGGGAGGGTTTTCCGTCAGCACTGGCCAGCGTCCTGCTCAGGATGGCTATCTGCTCCTTTGGACAGGGGTTCTGAGGGAGGCTGGTGTTTGTCCACTCCACCACGATGGACCCTTTGGTGATGTTTCGGAGACTAACTGTGCTGCTGTTGCGATCTCCCAGTGCATAGGCCAGCTTCTTGACCAGGAGGATCTTCTTGTGGATGTCGTTTGTTATTGAACGCGGCTCACCTTCGAACCGGGCTGTGAAGATGACAGGGGATTTATCATTGACAGGCCAGCGGTTCACACGCACCTCAAACGCATCAATAGCATTCAGGCTGCCTTTGTCCGTTGCCTGCATGAAGTACTCGTGTTTGCCCACATGCTGGGCATCAGGCAGCCCATACAGGAGTTGACTGGTGGTGTTGAACTGGATCCAGGAGGTCTCCCCAACCACCTCGTTGTGTTTCTGTCTCAGAGTTAGACGCAGCTTGTCAGTTGTCCCGTCCTCTTTGTCAAAGAATGTATCCGACGGGATCTTGACTTCGAAGTAGGTTCCCACCAAAGCATTGACCTGGTCGATGGGGTTACGCAGGACGGGCTTCTCGTTGGCTGGGTCTGGGATCAGGACCCCCGGGGAGGGTGTGGTGCGCCTTGGCGGCTTCGCTGTGGTGGTCTTTGGCTCCCTGGGTGAGGGTGTGGATTTGGGTCTCCTGGGTTTCTTAGTAGGTTTTCTCGTAGGTATGGGTGGGGTCACAGTCGCCTCTACGTACGTAGGCCTGGTCATGGTGGGCTGGATAGGGAGGGTGCTGGTGGTCTCCATGACCCTTGTTGGTTGAGGGGGTCCCAGTGTTGGGGTGTGGGCGATGGATTGAAGGACTTTGATGGTTGGCTTGGCTGGCAGGGGGACTGGGCCTCTTACAGGGGGGGCGGAGCTCTCGGTCGGGGCAGCAATAGAGGGCGAGGAAAGGGTTGGGACGATCCTCACCGGAGGCTCCACCACCGTAGTCGGAGGAAGCACCGCCAGAACGGGGGTCGGGGTGTTGTTTAGTTGGCGCCTCACCCGTTTAGGGACATGGGGCTTCTTGTTGGCGATGTGCCACCCCACCACCGGGTAGCCCAGCCTGGCCGACATGCTGCCCTTCTTCGCCGGACCCTGGACGCTGTTGATATTCGGGACTGAGCTCTGGTCCAGGGAGCAGCCCAGCTTCCAGGACAGCAGGGCGCCATTCTCCACCACCTGGGGAGGCATTGGGACTCAAGTTATAATCTTTCTACTAACACGATTTCAAATCACACGCCTTGGTACTCTATTTTAAACATGAAATTACCTGATGTGTCCAACACCGTGGCTTGTTTT
>NW_022987597.1:142500-170000 GCF_902827165.1 Trematomus bernacchii
ACTGTAGTTTCCATAGTTTCCCCACAGCAGCAGACGCACATTCATGACGTCCGCTGGCGCATCATAAACACGTCGGATAGTGGAAGTGCAGTCGATTCTCTAAAGTACCGCAGTCTCTTCTCCTAAGTCCTTTTGAATTCTCCTATCCACTATCCCTTAACCCTGTGACCTTTCACTCAGAGGTCAAGGGTTAGACGATAGGGTTAGAACTTAGGAGCTGATTTTTGGACTATTCGACTGCAGCCCCAGTCTCAGCATGTGCCTTGCTTTCTGCAGAATCAGAAGGAATGAGCTGAATCACAATACACACACCCACACCCACACACACACACACACACACACACACACACACACACACACACACACACACACACACACACACACACACACACACACACACACACACACACACACACACACACACACACACATACATGTATTTTTGATATCTGGTATCTGGCAGAACACCTGCACTTTGTGAACATTATTTATCTGTTATTGCCTCTGTATTATTACACATTACACTGTGACTATAGTCTGGCCTATTAAGGATAGTCTACCCTATCCTGCATCTAAATATACCCTGTAACCTTCACACACACACACACACACACACCTAATATGGCTCTGCTCTCTAAGACTGTAAAACCAATGAAAGCTGCCCGCGCCCCTTTGGGTGAAAACCAATAATCCAGTCCCATAGCAACAGCAGGACAGACCATAATAACCTCAGGAGGCTTTTCTACCATAATGACCACCATATAAACGTGTCTTTAGGAGTCACCAGACGATGTGTTAGAGGAGGCAGACAGATAGTGATGATGTGTGCTAAAGGTCAGATGGAAACGACTCTCTGAAATCCAAAGTGCCGACAAAACACTGAAGCTGAGAACCTCTGAAACCTTGTGAATGAATTCATGTTTAATTCTGGACGTATGATTCAGAAAGCCTCTCCCGCTCTACGTTTAATTACATAGCAACAGGGAAGAGAGGCTGCATGCCTGCAGCCTGGTGACTCATATGTTCTGCTGAGTGTGTGTGTGTGGTGTGTGTGTGTGTGTGTGTGTGTGTGTGTGTGTGTGTGTGTGTGTGTGTGTGTGTGTGTGTGTGTGTGTGTGTGTGTGTGTGTGTGTGTGTGTGTGTGTGTGTGTGTATCTCCAGTTTTCCACTGCTACCCTGCCAGCTAACAGCTATGTAGCTACAGGGGAACATGTGAGCGTCAGAGAGACAGCTGACCAACAGAAACACTTTCACCATAAAGAACAGAGTCTACAGAACCTTAGAGTCTACAGAACCTTAAATAGCAGAGTCTACAGAACCTTAGAGTCTACAGCACCTTACAGAACAGAGTGTACAGAAACGTAAAGAGCAGAGTCTACAGAACCTTAGTCTACAGAACCTTAAACAATAGAGTCTACAGAACCATAAAGAACAGAGTATACAGAACCTTAGAGTCAACAGAACCTTAAAGAACAGAGTCTACAGAACCTTAGTCTACAGAACCATAAAGAACAGAGTATACAGAACCTTAGAGTCTACAGAACCTTAAAGAGCAGAGTCTACAGAACCTTAGAGTGTACAGCACCTTACAGAACAGAGTGTACAGCACCTTAAAGAGCAGAGTCTACAGAACCTTAGAGTGTACAGCACCTTACAGAACAGAGTGTACAGAACCTTAGAGTGTACAGCACCTTAAAGAGCAGAGTCTACAGAACCTTAGAGTGTACAGCACCTTACAGAACAGAGTGTACAGAAACTTAAAGAGCAGAGTCTACAGAACCTTAGTCTACAGAACCATAAAGAACAGAGTATACAGAACCTTAGAGTCTACAGAACCTTAAAGAGCAGAGTCTACAGAACCTTAGAGTCTACAGAACCTTAAAGAGCAGAGTCTACAGAACCTTAGTCTACACTACCTTAAACAATAGAGTCTACAGAATCTTAAACAGCAGAGTGTACAGAACCTTAGAGTCTACAGAACATTAGAGTCCAAAGAACCTTAAAGAACAGAGTATACAGAACCTTAAAGAGCAGAGTCTAAAGAACCTTAACCTGTTAAGCACCAAGCCTGTTTTTCATGTTTCAGGCTCGAAAATGACATGCCCAAAACAAATGACTACAACTTAACTTCTAAAAGGGTTATATGAATATTTTATTTATTTATTTATTATTTTATCAAAGCGTCAGAATCAATATAGATGTTTTTTATTTTAAAGAAAATTCAGATTTTACATAGTAAAAAACTGTAAATTATAGTGTCCGTCCAAAAATTATTTTTTACAGATAGTGAAAACTACCCTTGGATGATGGTAAGGTAGACTAAGCTTTAGGAATCCAAAGTACAACATATAATAAGTACCCTGTATCAAGATTGATGCAAAACAAGTGACATTTGACCTTTTTAGAGAGGTTTAGCCAAAACCACCACCTCTGAGGTGATTTGGGTGAAAATGTTTTTTTTTCCCATATCTCTGGCCCCCCTTGGTCGATTTTGATGGTTGACACCTCTTTCTGACCGTTAGAGCCAATAGAATCGAAGGGGGAGTCCCCCACACACACACTCATTGTGAAGAGAAAAGGTGGGGGCTGCGCGCATGTAAATGTGCAGCAGAGTGAACCTATCTCTAGCTCTGGCACGAAAAAGCAGTTTTATTGCTTATGGATTATCAGAAATCATTTCAAAGAGGACACAGACACATTGGATGAACCTATGGATTAACTGCAGCATCGTTTTTTTATCGTTTTAATGCCATTGAAGACCAGTTTTGACCAAGGTAAGCCATGTTAGTGTTTCTAGCTACCTAGCTCCACATGTTATGATGTACGCTTTCGTTTATAGCGTCGCAAATGTTTATCACTGAGTGTTGAGGTGGGCACCCCCAGATTCTGTGTCTCCAGGAGATGCTAATCGAGGGGTTGGCTGTGCATCTAGGATAAGTAATAAGGGAGTTATTGTGAGTTTAAGTGCCGTTTTAGGTTACATTTTTTCGCTCGTGGCTAATTCAGAGGCTGAGTGTTAGCATTGTGGGGTTTTTTTGGAGAAAGAAAATTAAAAAGATCAGTTAGCTGAGTTTCTTCCCGTTACATGGATATAAAACATTCATAGTTTATTAAATATTAAGATTCCTTAGACGTTGTTTCCTGCAAATGACGCGTTTATCCGCCCGGTACCGGGGGGGCCGTGCGTAACAGGTTAAGGAACAGAGTCTACAGAACCTTAGAGTCTACAGAACCTTAAAGAGCAGAGTCTACGGAACCTTAGAGTGTACAGAACCTTACAGAACAGAGTGTACAGAACCTTAAAGAGCAGAGTCTACAGAACCTTAGTCTACAGAACCTTAAACAATAGAGTCTACATAACCTTAGAGTGTACAGAACCTTACAGAACAGAGTGTACAGAACCTTAAAGTGTACAGAACCTTACAGAACAGAGTGTACAGAACCTTAAAGAGCAGAGTCTACAGAACCTTAAAGAGCAGAGTCTACAGAACCTTAAAGAGCAGAGTCTACAGAACCTTAGAGTGTACAGAACCTTAAAGAGCAGAGTCTACAGAACCTTAAAGAGCAAAGTCTACAGAACCTTAGCAGTGTTTCCCCTACCATTGTCTTGGAGGGGCGCTGCGCCCCGCCAACGGAGCCCCGCGCCCCCCATGAATTTCAAGGTGTTTAAAAAAAAAAAAAATTATTACATTTATTTTTTTATATATATATACATATATACCAAATTGCAACTAATCTCTATCTACTGTCACTTTTCACATTGAACATGTGCTCTTTTATTAAATAAACTAAACACTTTCATATTAAGTTGTGAGTTTAGTGTTTTTGACCCTAAGAAACACTGATGCCTTAATCAATAACAATAATCCACAGCTCCTCTCTCTGCTCCAGAGGATTTAAAAAGAAAATATCCCAAAGCCCCCGCTCAGGCAGCACCCCCCCCGCTCAGGCAGCACCCCCCCCCGCTCAGGCAGCACCCCCCCCAGCTCAGGCAGCACCCCCCCAGCTCAGGCAGCACCCCCCCCGCTCAGGCAGCACCCCCCCCCGCTCAGGCAGCACCCCCCCCCCGCTCAGGCAGCACCCCCCCAAAGCAGTAAACCTAGGGGAAACACTGCTTAGAGTCTACAGAACCTTAAACAACAGAGTCTACAGAACCCTAAAGAGCAGAATCTACAGAACCTTAAACAACAGAGTCTACAGAACCTTAAACAATAGAGTCTACAGAACCTTAAAGAGCAGAATCTACAGAACCTTAAACAACAGAGTCTACAGAACCTTAGAGTCTACATAACCTTAAACAATAGAGTCTACAGAACCTTAGAGTCTACATAACCATAAAGAACAGAGTCTACATAACCTTAGTCAACAGAACCTTAAAGAGCAGAGTTTACAGAACCTTAGAGTGTACAGAACCTTACAGAAAAGAGTGTACAGAACCTTAAAGAGCAGAGTCTACAGAACCTTAAAGAGCAGAATCTACAGAACCTTAAACAACAGTCTACAGAACCTTAAAGAGCAGAGTCTACAGAACCTTAAAGAGCAGAGTCTACAGAACCTTAAAGAAGAGTCTACAGAACCTTAGAGTCTACCGCACCTTAAAGAACCTTAAAGAGCAGAGTCGACAGAACCTTAGAGTCTACAGAACCTTAAAGAGCAGAGTCTACAGAACCTTAGAGTCTACAGAACCTTAGAGTCTACAGAACCTTAAAGAGCAGAGTCTACAGAACCTTAGAGCCTAAATAATTTGGGTGGACATTTTTTTTTTTCCATATCTCTGGCCCCCCTTGGTCGATTTTGATGGTTGACACCTCTTTCTGACCGTTAGAGCCAATAGAATCGAAGGGGGATTCCCCCACACACACTCGTTGTAAAACAAAAAGGTGGGGGCTTTGCTCATGTAGTTTTGCATCAGAGTGAACCTACACTCTAGCTCTGACATCTAGAAACGGAAAAGCAGTTTTAATGCTCATGGATTATCAGAAATCATTTCAAAGGGACACAGACACATTAGATTAACCTATGGATTAACTTCAGCAGCGTTTTTATCGTTTTAATGCCATTGAAGACCACTTTGGAGAGACTTCAGAGCCAAGGTAAGCATGTTAGCATTTTTAGCTACCTAGCGCCACATGTTTTGATGTCTGTTTTTGTTTATAACGTCGCAATTTCGTATAATTCAGTGATAATGAGGGTACCCATCGATTCTGTGTCATCTCACGATGTGAAACGATGTGTTGGATGTAGAGAAGAGATAAATAATAAGGTTTTGTGAGTGATCTTCGGTGCAGTAATCTGTTAGCATTTTACGCTCGTTGCTAATTCAGAGGCTCAGTGTTAGCATTGTGGGTTTTCTTTTGAAAAATAAATAAAAATGATCAGTTAGATGAGTTTCTTCCCGTTACATGGATATAAAACATTCATAGTTTATTAAATGAACATGCCCTCAGACACTGTTTCCTGCAAGATGTTGCGGGAGTACCGGGGTCTCTCGGGCTTAACAGGTTAAAGAGCAGAGTCTACAGAACCTTAGAGTCTACAGAACATTAGAGTCTACAGAACCTTAAAGAACAGAGTCTACAGAACCTTAGAGTCTACAGAACCTTAAAGAGCTGAGTCTAAAGAACCTTAAAGAACAGAGTCTACATAACCTTAAATAGTAGAGTCTACAGAACCTAATAGTCTACAGAACCTTAGAGTCTACAGAACCTTAAACAATAGAGTCTATAGAACCTTAAAGAGCAGAGTCTACAGAACCTTAAACAATAGAGTCTACAGAACCTTAAACAGCAGAGTCTAAAGAACCTTAGAGTCTACAGAACCTTAAACAACAGTCTACACAACCTTAACCAATAGAGTCTACAGAACCTTAAACAGCAGAGTCTAAAGAACCTTAGAGTCTACAGAACCTTAAACAACAGAGTCTACAGAACCTTAGAGTCTACAGAACCGTAAAGAACATAGTCTACAGAACCTTAAAGAGCAGAGTCTACAGAACTTTAGTGTCTACATAACCTAATAGTCTACAGAACCTTAGAGTCTACAGACCTTAAAGAGCAGAGTCTACAGAACCTTAGCGTCTACAGACCTTAAAGAGCAGAGTCTACAGAACCTTAGCGTCTACAGAACCTTAGAGTCTACAGAACATTAAAGAACCTTAAAGAGCAGAGTCTACAGAACCTTAAAGAGCAGAGTCTACAAAACCTTAGTCTACACAACCATAAACAATAGAGTCGACAGAACCTTAAACAGCAGAGTCTAAAGAACCTTAGAGTCTACAGAACCTTAAAACAACAGAGTCTACAGAACCTTAAAGAGCAGAGTCTAAAGAACCTTAGAGTCTACAGAACCTTAAAACAACAGAGTCTACAGAACCTTAAAACAACAGAGTCTACAGAACCTTAAAACAACAGAGTCTACAGAACCTTAAAACAACAGAGTCTACAGAACCTTAAAACAACAGAGTCTACAGAACCTTAAAACAACAGAGTCTACACAACCTTAAACAATAGAGTCTACAGAACCTTAAACAGCAGAGTCTAAAGAACCTTAGAGTCTACAGAACCTTAAAACAACAGAGTCTACAGAACCTTAAAGAGCAGAGTCTAAAGAACCTTAGAGTCTACAGAACCTTAAAACAACAGAGTCTACAGAACCTTAAAGAGCAGAGTCTAAAGAACCTTAGAGTCTACAGAACCTTAAAACAACAGAGTCTACAGAACCTTAAAACAACAGAGTCTACAGAACCTTAAAACAACAGAGTCTACAGAACCTTAAAACAACAGAGTCTACACAACCTTAAACAATAGAGTCTACATAACCTTAGAGCCTACAGAACCGTAAAGAACATAGTCTACAGAACCTTAGAGTCTACAGAACATTAGAGCCTACAGAACCGTAAAGAACATAGTCTACAGAACCTTAGAGTCTACAGAACCTTAAAGAGCTGAGTCTACAGAACCTTAGAGTCTACAGAACCTTAAAGAACAGAGTCTACAGAACCTTAGAGTCTACAGAACCGTAAAGAACATAGTCTACAGAACCTTAAAGAGCAGAGTCTAAATAACCTTAAAGAACAGTCTACAGAACCTTAAAGAGCAGAGTCTACAGAACCTTAGCGTCTACAGAACCTTAAAGAGCAGAGTCTACAGAACCTTAGCGTCTACAGAACCTTAGAGTCTACAGAACATTAAAGAACCTTAAAGAGCAGAGTCTACAGAACCTTAAAGAGCAGAGTCTACAGAACCTTAGAGTCTACATAACCTTAAAGAACCTTAAAGAGCAGAGTCTACAGAACCATGGTTAAAGTGTTTACCACAAACAGAACAAACAGAACCATAAAGAGCAGAACGTACAGAACCAGGGTTACAGTTTGAAAGAGTTGTTGTGGGGCTGCAAGGCAAATGGAACTAGATATAAGACAATGAATGAATCACAGAACCTAGACCAACAGTCAGAACCATAAAGAGCAGAACGTACAGCACCAGGGTTAAAGACAATGAATGAAGCACAGAACCTAGACCGAGGAACATATGTCCCCCACAATCAGAACCCACTTAGACTCTGCTAACCATTGATTTTGCTCATGTCTGTAAGACGTTGCTTTTGCCGGGACCCCCTTGAAAACGAGATGGTGCATCTGAAGGGGTTTATCCTAATGAATACATTTCTACATAACCATAGCAACAGTGAAAGGATGCCTCACCTTGACGACGTCCCCCAGGTAGACGTCCTCCATGTTGTTGTTGGGCAGCGTTGCGCTGAACACCCTCCCCACCACCGCTGAGGAGTCTGGGAAGAAGGATGTCTCCTGCTGGGAGTCCTGCTGGAAGTCCATCAGCAGAGAGGAGGTCATGGAGGCCTCCAGCTGCCCCCCCCCCCTCCACAGAGAGACCCCCCCCCCACCACCAGCAGCAGCAGCAGCAGGGCTCCAGTCCCCTGTCTCACCCCCACGCCTCCAGAACTCCATGAGGAACGCATAATACTCCGTCAGTGATGCAGAAAACAAGCTAATGTCCGAGTGGGAGGGGGGGAGTTATGGGGGGAGTAATGAGGGGGCATGCAGCACCCTGACTCTCCTCTCAGATCTTCCTCTGTGTTGGGGGGGAGATCTTCCTTTTTTGTTCTGGTCTTTATCCTTCCTCTTCCTCCTCTTCTCTCCCCCCTCACTGGGTTTGGGCTCCCATTGAGTCGAGCAGATCTGTGGGGGAGAGAGAGGGAGACGTTAGGGGAGGGAAGTGTGTTTGGGGGGGGGGGGGGGGGGGGGGGGGCAGCTTCTTATAACATAAAGCAACAGAAACACTTTGACGTTTAGAGCTGGGGGGTCATCATGACTTCACAGCAGCTACAGCCAATGACATTCTTCTGACCTGAGCTCCTCCAACAATCCAACTTATATAATAACATACAAAAATACAAATGCTAAATAAATAAATAAATAAAAGATTGACTTTTCAATATCCAAGTCTCTATCATCATGAGCTCAGCAGCTACAGTGTAGATATGAAAAACTGAAGGCTCCTCCAACAGAGCAACATGAATATATATAGGACATAAAACAGATACAACAGATACAACAGATAAAATAGTGCACGAGAATGTTAAAGTAAATACAAATAAAATAGAAATAGTAAATGCAATATGATATATAGATACATAATTAGCAAGATGCAAACAGATGAATGTTTATGGCTGTTATTTACAGAGTTCAGGTGTTTAGCAGTGATATAGATATAAATGTCATAAACACTGCAGATTCAGAGTAATCTGATTACGTCTGTCTCTTTTCACTCCTTCAGAATAGAATAGGGGGGGGGGAGTGAGGGGGGGGGGGGAGTGAAGGTGATATACGGCAGGACTCAGATTCTCCAACAAAGACGGTCAAAGCTTTTCTCGGAAGCTCTGATGAATGCATGCCTTCTCTATTGTGAGAGGGGTCAGCCCGAGTGTGTGTGTGTGTGTGTGTGTGTGTGTGTGTGTGTGTGTGTGTGTGTGTGTGTGTGTGTGTGTTGTGTATGTGTGTGTGTGTGTGTGTGTGTGTGTGTGTGTGTGTGTGTGTGTGTGTGTGTGTGTGTGTGTGGAGAGGGGGGGTAAAGAAAGAGAGAGAAGGAGAGAGTTAGTGTCCATTGTGTAGGACTGAACTCTGGGTCTGTTATTCACACAGTCTTTCATCCGGGAGAGGGTGTGTGTGTGTGTGTGTGTGTGTGTGTGTGTGTGTGTGTGTGTGTGTGTGTGTGTGTGTGTATGTGTGTCTTTGCTTGCAGAGAAAGAGATGGACAGAGTGAAAGAGGGAGTGCTTGCCCTCCCGCTGTGAGTCCATTTTTGCCCCGGAGCAGAAAGTGAAATCTCTGCAGGACTCCCCCCCCCCCCCCCCCCCTCTGCAGGACCCCCCCCCCCAGGTAGCCTTTGAGCTGCTTTAAAGCCTCTTTGTTGTCGGGCCTCCGTCACCTTCGGACCAGAGACTCTGTTTCCCCCCCCCCCCTCAGATTCAGTCTCTGAGAGTCAAGGCTTTCTCTCTGATGGCGGCCAGTAGTCCAATTTCACTTCATTGTCCCCAAGAAATGTTGTTTAGTTGCTGCAAATAAAGTCCAACATTACCGCTGTCCCACCGTCTCCTCCAATAAGATCACACTGTCCCACCGTCTCCTCCAATAAGATCACACTGTCCCACCGTCTCCTCCAATAAGATCACACTGTCCCACCGTCTCCTCCAATAAGATCACACTGTCCCACCGTCTCCTCCAATAAGATCACACTGTCCCACCGTCTCCTCCAATAAGATCACACTGTCGCACCGTCTCCTCCAATAAGATCACACTGTCCCACCGTCTCCTCCAATAAGATCACACTGTCCCACCGTCTCCTCCAATAAGATCAGACTGTCCCACCGTCTCCTCCAATAAGATCACACTGTCCCACCGTCTCCTCCAATAAGATCACACTGTCCCACCGTCTCCTCCAATAAGATCAGACTGGTGTTGGTCCTGCGTGTATAAACTGTCTGAAGAACTGTTCTGAGGAAACTGTTCTGAAACCACGTCAGGTTTAGGGTCTGAAACCACAACCACGTCAGGTATAGGGTCTGAAACCACGTCAGGTTTAGGTCCTGAAACCACAACAGGTTTAGGGTCTGAAACCACGTCAGGATTAGGTCTGAAACCACAACAGGTTTAGGGTCTGAAACCACGTCAGGGTTAGGTCTGAAACCACAACCACGTCAGGTATAGGTTCTGAAACCACGTCAGGTTTAGGGTCTGAAACCACGTCAGGTTTAGGTCCTGAAACCACGTCAGGTTTAGGTCCTGAAACCACAACAGGTTTAGGGTCTGAAACCACGTCAGGATTAGGTCTGAAACCACAACAGGTTTAGGGTCTGAAACCACGTCAGGATTAGGTCTGAAACCACAACCACGTCAGGTTTAGGGTCTGAAACCACGTCAGGTACAGGGTCTGAAACCACGTCAGGTATAGGGTCTGAAACCACGTCAGGATTAGGTCCTGAAACCACGTCAGGTTTAGGTCCTGAAACCACAACAGGTTTAGGGTCTGAAACCACGTCAGGTTTAGGGTCTGAAACCACAACCACGTCAGGTATAGGGTCTGAAACCACGTCAGGTTTAGGGTCTGAAACCACGTCAGGATTAGGTCCTGAAACCACGTCAGGTTTAGGTCCTGAAACCACAACAGGTTTAGGGTCTGAAACCACGTCAGGTATAGGGTCTGAAACCACGTCAGGTTTAGGGTCTGAAACCACGTCAGGTTTAGGTTCTGAAACCACGTCAGGTTTAGGGTCTGAAACCACGTCAGGTTTAGGGTCTGAAACCACGTCAGGTTTAGGTTCTGAAACCACGTCAGGTTTAGGGTCTGAAACCACGTCAGGTTTAGGGTCTGAAACCACGTCAGGTTTAGGTTCTGAAACCACGTCAGGTTTAGGGTCTGAAACCACGTCAGGTTTAGGGTCTGAAACCACGGCAGGTTTAGGGTCCGAAACAACGTCAAGAGCGCTCAGCGAGTCTATAGTTAGCTTCAGAGACACACACATCTACACAATTCACTGACACACACATCTACACAATTCACTGACACACACATCTACACAACTCACTGAGAGACACACACATCTACACAACTCACTGAGAGACACACATCTACACAATTCACTGACACACACATCTACACAACTCACTGACACACACATCTACACAATTCACTGACACACACATCTACACAACTCACTGACACACACATCTACACAATTCACTGACACACACATCTACACAACTCACTGAGACACACATCTACACAACTCACTGAGACACACACCTACACAACTCACTGAGAGACACATCTACACAACTCACTGAGAGACACACACATCTACACAACTCACTGAGAGACACACACATCTACACAACTCACTGACACACACATCTACACAATTCACTGACACACACATCTACACAACTCACTGAGACACACATCTACACAACTACACACATCTACACAACTCACTGAGAGACACACATCTAAACAACTCACTGAGACACACATCTACACAACTCACTGAGAGACACACATCTACACAACCCACTGAGACACACATCTACACAACTCACTGAGAGACACACATCTACACAACTCACTGAGACTCACATCTACACACATCTACACAACTCACTGAGAGACACACACATCTGCACAACTCACTGACACACACATCTACACAATTCACTGACACACACATCTACACAACTCACTGAGAGACACACATCTACACAACACACTGACACAGACATCTACACAACTCACTGAGAGACACACATCTGCACAACCCACTGAGACACACATCTACACAACACACTGAGACACACATCTACACAACTCACTGAGAGACACACACATCTACACAACTCACTGAGAGACACACATCTGCACAACTCACTGAGAGACACACATCTGCACAACCCACTGAGACACACATCTGCACAACACACTGACACAGACATCTACACAACTCACTGAGAGACACACATCTACACAACTCACTGAGAGACACACATATACACAACTCACTGAGAAACATACACATCTACACAACTCACTGAGAGACACACATCTACACAACTCACTGAGCGACACACATCTACACAACTCACTGAGGGGCAAACATCTACACAACTCACTGAGGGACACACATATCTACACAACACACTGAGAGACACACATCTACACAACTCACTGAGAGACACACATATCTACACAACACACTGAGAGACACACATCTACACAACTCACTGAGAGACACACATATCTACACAACACACTGAGAGACACACATCTACACAACTCACTGAGAGACACACATATCTACACAACACACTGAGAGACACACATCTACACAACTCACTGAGAAACATACACATCTACACAACTCACTGAGAGACACATCTACACAACTCACTGAGCGACACACATCTACACAACTCACTGAGAGACACACACATCTACACAACTCACTGAGAAACATACACATCTACACAACTCACTGAGACACACATCTACACAACTCACTGAGAAACACACACATCTACACAACTCACTGAGAGACACACATCTACACAACTCACTGAGAGACACACACATCTACACAACTCACTGAGACACACATCTACACAACTCACTGAGAGACACACATCTACACAACTCACTGAGAGACACACATATCTACACAACACACTGAGAGACACACATCTACACAACTCACTGAGAAACATACACATCTACACAACTCACTGAGAGACACATCTACACAACTCACTGAGCGACACACATCTACACAACTCACTGAGAGACACACACATCTACACAACTCACTGAGAAACATACACATCTACACAACTCACTGAGACACACATCTACACAACTCACTGAGAAACACACACATCTACACAACTCACTGAGAGACACACATCTACACAACTCACTAAGAGACACACACATCTACACAACTCACTGAGACACACATCTACACAACTCACTGAGAGACACACATCTACACAACTCACTGAGAGACACACACATCTACACAACTCACTGAGACACACATCTACACAACTCACTGAGAGACACACATCTACACAACTCACTGAGAGACACACACATCTACACAACTCACTGAGACACACATCTACACAACTCACTGAGAGACACACATCTACACAACTCACTGAGAAACACACACATCTACACAACTCACTGAGAGACACACATCTACACAACTCACTGAGAGACACACACATCTACACAACTCACTGAGAGACACACATCTACACAGACACACGGCTAAAAGGGTCACATTACTTGGGAAGTTCCCAGACTGACAGGTGAGACACAGACACACACACACACACACACACACACACACACACACACACACACACACACACACACACACACACACACACACACACACACACACACACACACACACACACACTCAGTGATGATTCAAAGGTCATTATGGGATGCTTATGGACGCACTTTCATTCTGCAGTGAGAACCACTACACAGTCCATCAGCAATCACAACATGCAGTGAGGTGATGGTGCACTGATGGGCCGTGTGTGTGAGAACATCCGGTGGAGAGGAGAGTGTGTGTGAGTGTGTGAGTGTGTGTGTGTGTGTGTGAGTGTGTGTGTGTGTGTGTCTGTGTGTGTGTGGGTGTGTGTGTGTGGTGTGTGTGTGTAGTGTGTGTGTGTGTGTGTGTGTGTGTGTGTCTGTGTGTGTGTGTGTCTGTGTGTGTGTGTGTGTGTCAGTGTGTGTGTGTGTGTGTCAGTGTGTGTGTGTGTGTGTGTATGTGTGTGTGGTGTGTGTGTGTGGTGTGTGTGTGTGTGTGTGTGTGTGTGTGTGTGTGTGTGTGTGTGTGTGTGTGTGTGTGTGTGTGTGTGTGTGTGTGTGTGTGTGTGTGTGTGTGTGTGTGTGTGTGTGTGTGTGTGTGTGTGTGTGTGTGTGACTGAACACTGATGGAAGAATGATCACAGGACAGCTCGAGCTTCCTGTTTGGGTTTGCGTCATGTTTTCCTGTTTTTATCAGATAGGGTTCATTTCTTGATTGTCAGGTGTCATTCATTTCAAACCTTTCATCATTATTATATATATTTATTACTTCTGAACTCCTCGATAAATAAAGAGATAAAATAAAGTCATCATGAACCAGGAAGAGTTCACGACTATTCAGGGAACAGATAAACATCTGAGACAAAAACAGAAAAACAGATTTCTGATGAAAATATCTCTACTGGAAGCTTCCGGACACTCCTCATACACACCAGCTGTGACAGAGGGTGTGTGTGTGTGTGTGTGTGTGTGTGTGTGTGTGTGTGTGTGTGTGTGTGTGTGTGTGTGTGTGACAGGAGGAGCAGCAGATGTGAACCTGCCTCATAAAACACACAGAGGTCGGGGGAAGCCCGCAGAGCGGAAACACACACCAGGAGGACCAGAGAACAGAAAACACACCTCACACACCCCACACACACACCTCAGACACACTGACCACACACACCTCACACACCCCACACACACACCTCAGACACACTGACCACACACACACCCCACATACACACACACTGAACACACTCTGAATACATGATGTGTGTGAGGTTGGCACTTCCTGATTCCTGCAGATGTTTCTGATGTTCTTTATTGATAACAACTTGACTTGAACTTGTTGTTCTTGAAGTCACTGACACTTAACTGAGCAGTTTTAGAAAGGTGTGTGTGTGTGTGTGTGTGCGTGTGTGCGTGTGTGCGTGTGTGTGTGTGTGTGTGTGCTTGTGTGTGTGCCATGGACAGCTGGGGACAGTTGCTAGTTTGACAGCAGACGACAGCCGGGCAACAGGAGACCTTCTATATGCTCTACCACCCACACACACATATTTAAACACACACATACATGTTTTGCTACACTTTTAAGCATCACAGTTCCACATAATGATGTGAGGACCCCTTTCTGCTGTTGACAGATCAAAAGTTTTAACACAGTAATGCACGCACACACACACACACACACAAACACACACACTCACTCAGCGCTGCCTACTAATCTGCAGCCTTTAATCCGAGGTTGCGCTTCATTGGCTGAACTCTGACGGCTCTGAGGGGAATAACCTCTCAGAGTATTTATAGAGAGACTTAAACACAGCAGAGGGTTCAGAGAGGAGAGGACTCTTTAAAGTCGAGACACTACATACTGATATACACCTGAACATCAGCAGGAGAGGACTCTTTAAAGTAGAGACACTACATACTGATATACACCTGAACATCAGCAGGAGAGGACTCTTTAAAGTAGAGACACTACATACTGATATACACCTGAACATCAGCAGGAGAGGACTCTTTAAAGTAGAGACACTACATACTGATATACACCTGAACATCAGCAGGAGAGGACTCTTTAAAGTAGAGACACGACATACTGATATACACCTGAACATCAGCAGGAGAGGACTCTTTAAAGTAGAGACACTACATACTGATATACACCTGAACATCAACAGGAGAGGACTCTTTAAAGTAGAGACACTACATACTGATATACACCTGAACATCAGCAGGAGAGGACTCTTTAAAGTAGAGACACTACATACTGATATACACCTGAACATCAGCAGGAGAGGACTCTTTAAAGTAGAGACACTACATACTGATATACACCTGAACATCAGCAGGAGAGGACTCTTTAAAGTAGAGACACTACATACTGATATACACCTGACCATCAGCAGGAGAGGACTCTTTAAAGTAGAAACACTACATACTGATATACACCTGAACATCAGCAGGAGAGGACTCTTTAAAGTATGAGACACTACATACTGATATACACCTGAACATCAGCAGGAGAGGACTCTTTAAAGTAGAGACACTACATACTGATATACACCTGACCATCAGCAGGAGAGGACTCTTTAAAGTAGAAACACTACATACTGATATACACCTGAACATCAGCAGGAGAGGACTCTTTAAAGTAGAGACACTACATACTGATATACACCTGAACATCAGCAGGAGAGGACTCTTTAAAGTAGAGACACTACATACTGATATACACCTGAACATCAGCAGGAGAGGACTCTTTAAAGTATGAGACACTACATACTGATATACACCTGAACATCAGCAGGAGAGGACCCTTTAAAGTGGAGACACTACATACTGATATACACCTGAACATCAGCAGGAGAGGACTCTTTAAAGTAGAAACACTACATACTGATATACACCTGAACATCAGCAGGAGAGGACTCTTTAAAGTATAGACACTACATACTGATATACACCTGAACATCAGCAGGAGAGAACTCTTTAAAGTAGAGACACTACATACTGATATACACCTGAACATCAGCAGGAGAGGACTCTTTAAAGTAGAAACACTACATACTGATATACACCTGAACATCAGCAGGAGAGGACTCTTTAAAGTAGAGACACTACCTACTGATATACACCTGAACATCAGCAGGAGAGGACTCTTTAAAGTAGAGACACTACATACTGATATACACCTGAACATCAGCAGGAGAGAACTCTTTAAAGTAGAGACACTACATACTGATATACACCTGAACATCAGCAGGAGAGGACTCTTTAAAGTAGAAACACTACATACTGATATACACCTGAACATCAGCAGGAGAGGACTCTTTAAAGTATGAGACACTACATACTGATATACACCTGAACATCAGCAGGAGAGGACTCTTTAAAGTAGAGACACTACATACTGATATACACCTGACCATCAGCAGGAGAGGACTCTTTAAAGTAGAGACACTACATACTGATATACACCTGAACATCAGCAGGAGAGGACTCTTTAAAGTAGAGACACTACATACTGATATACACCTGAACATCAGCAGGAGAGAACTCTTTAAAGTAGAGACACTACATACTGATATACACCTGAACATCAGCAGGAGAGGACTCTTTAAAGTAGAGACATTACATACTGATATACACCTGAACATCAGCAGGAGAGGACTCTTTAAAGTAGAGACAGTACATACTGATATACACCTGAACATCAGCAGGAGAGGACTCTTTAAAGTAGAGAAACTACATACTGATATACACCTGAACATCAGCAGGAGAGGACTCTTTAAAGTAGAGACACTACATACTGATATACACCTGAACATCAGCAGGAGAGGACTCTTTAAAGTAGAGACACTACATACTGATATACACCTGAACATCAGCAGGAGAGGACTCTTTAAAGTAGAGACACTACATACTGATATACACCTGAACATGAGCAGGAGAGGACTCTTTAAAGTAGAGACACTACATACTGATATACACCTGAACATCAGCAGGAGAGGACTCTTTAAAGTAGAGACACTACATACTGATATACACCTGAACATCAGCAGGAGAGGACTCTTTAAAGTAGAGACACTACATACTGATATACACCTGAACATCAGCAGGAGAGGACTCTTTAAAGTAGAGACACTACATACTGATATACACCTGAACATCAGCAGGAGAGGACTCTTTAAAGTAGAGACACTACATACTGATATACACCTGAACATCAGCAGGAGAGGACTCTTTAAATTAGAGACACTACATACTGATATACACCTGAACATCAGCAGGAGAGGACTCTTTAATGTAGAGACTCTACATACTGATATACACCTGAACATCAGCAGGAGAGGACTCTTTAAAGTAGAGACACTACATACTGATATACACCTGAACATCAGCAGGAGAGGACTCTTTAAAGTAGAGACACTACATACTGATATACACCTGAACATCAGCAGGAGAGGACTCTTTAAACATGTTTAACAGACTCTAAGAAACAAACAGAACATGACTGCAGATACATTAAGGGGCTGCTGACCCAGAACAATATTTCCTGAGTTTCCCTCTATTGTCCTCTACCAGAAGTGGATAAACTGGGTCAGTTGTGTGTAGGTTGATAACTCTCACACACACACACACACACACACACACACACACACACACACACCACACACACACACACACACACACACACACACACACACACACACACACACACACACACCACACACACACACACACACACACACACACACACACACACACACACACACACACACCACACACACACACACACACACACACACACACACACACACACACACACACACACACACACACACACACACACACCACACACACACACACACACACACACACACACACACACACACACACACACACGCTGCAGTGACCTGGATACTGTGTGCCGTTAAACAGCGTTCAGAGGTGGAGGACAAACCGGAGGAATCCATATGAGCTGGCTCTGTATGACGGGGGACAGTTAGCAGACTGATGGCTTCCTGCACTACGTCTGACACACTACGTCACTACGTCTGACTGGCACTACGTCACTACGTCTGACTGACACTACGTCTGACTGACA
Organism: Trematomus bernacchii; assembly: GCF_902827165.1. NCBI lineage: Eukaryota > Metazoa > Chordata > Actinopteri > Perciformes > Nototheniidae > Trematomus > Trematomus bernacchii. The sequence continues at coordinate 160,985 of NW_022987597.1, forward strand.
CTACGTCACTATGTCTGACTGGCACTATGTCACTACGTCTGACACACACTACGTCACTACGTCTGACTGGCACTACATCACTATGTCTGACTGACACTATGTCACTACGTCTGACTGACACTACGTCACTACGTCTGACTGGCACTACGTCACTATGTCTGACTGACACTACGTCACTATGTCTGACTGACACTACATCACTACGTCTGACTGACACGTCACTACGTCTGACTGGCACTACGTCACTATGTCTGACTGACACTACGTCACTACGTCTGACTGACACTACGTCACTACGTCTGACTGACACGTCACTATGTCTGACTGACACTACGTCACTACGTCTGACTGACACTACGTCACTACGTCTGACTGACACTACGTCACTACGTCTGACTGACACTACGTCACTATGTCTGACTGACACTACGTCACTACGTCTGACTGACACGTCACTATGTCTGACTGACACTACGTCACTACGTCTGACTGACACTACGTCACTACGTCTGACTGACACTACGTCACTACGTCTGACTGGCACTACGTCACTATGTCTGACTGACACTACGTCACTACGTCTGACTGACACTACGTCACTACGTCTGACTGACGTAACTACGTCTGACTGACACTACATCACTATGTCTGACTGACACTACATCACTATGTCTGACTGACGTAACTACGTCTGACTGTCACTACGTCACTATGTCTGACTGACACTACGTCTGACTGACACTACGCCACTATGTCTGACTGACACTACGTCTGACTGACACTACGTCTGAAATGCAGCATGCGTTGAAAGACAAGGCATGACCTGGATTTTATCCCAGTTATATTTCGGTGAAATATTTACCTGGAGAGCATCGCTTCATGTCTGTGGATATAACAACTATTCACACGGTACACCAGGCCAACACATGGAGCAAATAACCTGTGTTCCTGCAAGTGTGTGTGTGTGTGTGTGTGTGTGTTTCTTTTTTAATGATCTGATGTGGTTGTGTGTCTGTTGTGCTGCCTGGTTGTGTATTTATTCTCGCTGGTGTAACACAGATAGGACGGACATACATGATAATTGTTGTCCTGCCTCACCGAGAGGAGGTGGCTCTCACACACACACACACACACACACACACACACACACACACACTCACACACACACGTGTAATCTGCAGGACGTGAATCATGCAGACTGGCAGACGGCAGCCTTTGAAAGCGCGCCTTCATAAAAGACGGATTGATGGGTGAATGGATGGGGGGGGAGTCTCTTTATGAGTGGGGGGGGGGGGGATCTATGGATGAATGGGTGACTCATGACATCCTGATCCGAAACACAAATGTGAAACTTGGAGACGAGCGTTGATGACACATCATCACAGGAGAGTTTGACTTCCTGCGGCTCTGCATGAATTACCATGTTTTTAATATGCAGATATGACGGCTGTTTGTCTGTCGTACGTTCACTATTTCAATCTCAATCTTTATTTATATAGCACATTTAAATAAACCTCAGTTGACCAAAGTGTTGCACAGGGAACAAATACAATATAGAATAACACAATAGAAGTAAAATAATAACACAATAATGAAAAACAAGATAAAAAGCAGAATGAACCATGAAGTCCGCCTCACACCGACTGCATCACAACAGCTCATTGATCTGGAGATCTTTATAGGAGAATCAATAGAGCTGAGGAACACTGAGGGACTCCTGATCAATATCATGGATAAGTGATTATCTTCATAGCAACACTCTTCAGATCATCTAACGCTGCTAATCTCTGTTTTACATGTGAAGAGTTATTCATTTCACTCATTAAAGGTTGGAGCTCTGCAAAGTGAGACATGTGATCACATGTTAGAATAAGGTGTGTGTGTGTGTGTGTGTGTGTGTGTGTGTGTGTGTTTGTACAAGTGTAGACCCAATGTAAACCTATGCTGCGTGTGTGTTTGACTCTAAGCCAGGAAACAATGTCACCTATAGTCCACACACACACACACACACACACACACACACACACACACACACACACACACACACACACACACACACACACACACACACACACACACACACACACACACACACACACACACACACACACACACACACACACACACACACACACACACACACACACTGCTGGTGTTTGTCTGTGAGATTCAACATGCCAGCTCCTCTCCTCTCATTTCCTCGGCCTCCTGTGTTTGTCTGACGCTCTAAAAGCTGTCGGCCAGGTGAAAGAGCCGAGCTGTTGTGTGAGTCAACACACTCATACAGACACACACTGACACACACACAGACACACACACTCACACAGACACACACTGACACACACACAGACACACACTGACACACTCACAGACACACACTGACACACACACACACACACACACACTCATACAGACACACACTGACACACACACAGACACACACACTCACACAGACACACACTGACACACACACACACACACTCATACAGACACACACTGACACACACACTGACACACACACAGACACACACACTCACACAGACACACACTGACACACACACTGACACACACACACACACACTCATACAGACACACACACACCAGAGTCAGTGTCCTTCTCACACAGCGACACACTGAACTGCAGCGTCTGCTCTCTGAGTGTCATTTCTCCAGTTTCTTCCTCTGAGATACTCTGTAGTTATTTTTTTTAATTTACCAACGCTGCATGCTGATACGCTCAGAAACACTCACACACTTTCAGATCAGAAAAAACATGAAGTCAGCACTTTATTCAGATCTATCTGACGCATCCTCAATCTGTCCAGAGAGGAAAACCAAACATCACTCAGATATCTGAGAGTCCCACACACACACACTGTGCGGTCTCCATGGTTACTGCTGTTTGTGGTGAATTCCTGCATGTCCGTGGAGCTGCAGGCCTCGACATGTGGGATGTTTCCAGAGACAGACTGTATTCAGAGACTCTGCTTTACTGCTGCTCATAGACGGATAATGCTATATAAATATAGACTTAGTTCACTTTAGTTTGTCATTGTATACCACCATAATGATATAATATACAAGACTAAATAAAGCTTATGGTTTGATATGTTTTCATGTCATCTGGCACTTCTTTATAACTGCACAGTTATTCTGATTATCTATTGGTCGACTGTAGTTGATCATCAACTGAAGTCACTACGAGAAAATCAGACTTCCATTAAAGTCAACTCGAGTCGCTTTGATAAAAGTGATGGTTTGTCCTCTGGAGAAAATGAGCTGGAGCAAACAGATAACCAGGATGTATTGTTCGCTTTGTTTGTTTGTAGCCTTTATTTAACCAGGTGAAAAATCCCATTGAGATCAACGATCTCTTTTTCAAGGGAGACCTGCGGTACATTGGTTACACATAAAAACAACAGAAAGCAAAAAGGACATCACAACATAATTACAGGGGTATACATTAGCAACCTATTCACAGTGACAGGTATCCAATAACATTTCATCCAGCCGTGCTTTAAAACGATGCAAGGGAATCAAAATGCTCAGTTTCAATGTGTGTTGCATAGTGTTCCAAGCTAGAGGAGCAGCGCACATAAAAGCTTTAGCACCTAGAACAGTCCTAGCACTTGGCACATGTAATAAAAACACATCCTGGGATCTCAGGCAATAGCTACTTGCCACTCTCCGTGAGATCAAAGAGCAGATATAAGAAGGTAGTTTACCCAGCATGGCTTTGTAGATGAATATGTACCAATGACTGAGCCTCCGAACAGGAAGTGAAGGCAGACCTGCCTTGGCATACAGGGCACAGTGATGAGTAAGTGCTTTACAGTTAGTAACACATCTCAGAGCACTGTGATAGGCGGCATCTAACCTTTCCAGGTAATGGGCAGGTGCATTCATATAGACCAGATCCCCATAGTCCAGCACAGGTCAAAAGGTCACAGAGCCTTTTCCTGGCTTCAAAAGAGAAACAGGACTTGTTTCTGAAAAAGAAACCTAGTCTAACCCTCAGCTTTTTAAGCAGATTAGTGACCTGAAGTTTAAAAGAGAGACAATCATCAAGCCAGATACCCAGGTATTTATAACAGGTAACCACTTGGAGTACTTGTCCTTGCATAGTCACAATATCTAAAACAGTCTCCGGTGTCTTTTTAGCTTTAGAAAAGAGCATTACCTTGGTTTTCTCAACATTTAAAAGAAGCTTTAGTTCAGAGAGCTGAGTCTGAATAATGTTAAAAACAGCCTGTAATTTAACAACAGCCTCCTTAATGGAGGGACCTGCACAGTACATCACGGTATCATCCGCATAAAAATGTAAAGTAGCTTCATCCACATTTTCACCTAAACTATTGATGTAGATGGAGAATAAAAGTGGACCTAAAGCAGAACCTTGAGGAACACCTTTAGTAATGTTCAACCACTCAGAAGACAGCCCATCAAAATGAACACATTGGGACCTTTCAGAGAGGTAGTTCACAAACCACCCACTGCATGGCTGGATGAGCCAATACTGAGTAGCCTCTGCTTTAAGATGCGATGATCGACGGTATCAAACGCTTTGGAAAGGTCAATAAATAGAGCTGCACAGCTCTGCTTATTATCTAAGATACTCGCCACATCATTCAGCACTTTCATTGTGGCAGTGATGGTGCTATGTTGCTTTCTGAAGCCTGACTGATGTTTAGACAGGATGTCATGTTTACATAAAAACACCTTTACCTGTTCACTCACTAGGCGTTCAAGAACCTTCGCCAGAACTGACCATTTAGAGATTGGCCTATAATTATTTAAAACAGTTGCCTCCCCTCCTTTCAGCAAAGGCAGGACATACGCTGACTTCCATACTTTAGGAATTGCATTTGTGCTGAGGGAGAGGTTAAAAAGAGTAGTGAGAGGTGGAGCAATACAATCTGCAGCTATCTTTAAAAAGAAAGGTTCTACGTTGTCCGGGCCGGCCGGTTTCTTAGGATCTAACTTGGTTAAAGCTTCATGAACAACATTTACAGTAAAAGGAGTAAAACTGAAAGGGTTTTCCAGACCACATTGTTCAGAGTCACAGACTGTGGTGTTCACAGAAGCAGTTAGTCACAGGTAAACAGATTGCTGGTTTCTGAGATTACACAGCTCCATGTTAATGCTAACGAAGTATAAATCAGTGCCAGCATGCAGTTGGCGGGAGGTTAGAAATCAGTCGTTCTTCTCACGGTGTTTCAGGAGGAATTCCTCGTGGTCGACCGGGCAACTCAGAGCGCGTCCAGAAAACCAAGCAGCCAAAACAACAGGGCTAAATAAAACTGTCCACCAACACACAGCTAATAATGCAGAACTAATGACACACACACACACACACACACACACACACACACACACACACACACACACACACACACACACACACACACACACCACACACACACACACACACACACACACACACACACACACACACACACACACACACACACACACACACCACACACACACACACACACACACACACACACACACACACACACACACACACACACACACACACACACACACACACACACACACACACAAAAGAGCTGGAACAAAAGAGGAAAGCTTTCAGGAAGCAGAAGCTTTGTCTTTAGAAAGCGTTTCTGTTGAGGAGTCTTTTTGCTTCACTTTGTCAGGATGGATCAACCGCTCAGTCTCTTTTTAAATGTTTGGAACTAGTTTGCCGTCAGAGATTTGAGGAGAGTGAGACTTTATGCTGATGATACAGCACTTTACATTTCAGTTCACTCAAGAACTTCAACACATCTTCATGTAGGAGAACTAGTGAATGGGGTTCAGACCCCACATAGGGAGGGGTCTTCCTGTTTACCAGGAGAATAACCAGAGTTCATTCTCCTGCTGAGACCCTGTGGAGCAGAAAACTGACGTCCATCAAAGCGTCTTTCATTACAGCCGCTAAGATCACAACTCTTAGATCAGGGTTATTCAGGGGATCTCTGATGGATCTCTTCAGTGAATTATTCATATATAAGCAGCTAAATTAAGTATTAAACACTGCCGTCTGGCAGGAGGTACCACAGCATCAGGACTAAAACCACCAGACTCAGAGACAGCATCAGGACTAAAATTACCAGACTCAGAGACAGCATCAGGACTAAAATTACCAGACTCTGGGAAAGCATCATGACTAAAACCACCAGACTCAAAACCACCAGACTCAGAGACAGTTTCAGATCTAAAACCACCAGACTCTGGGAAAGCATCAGGACTAAAACCACCAGACTCAGAGACAGTTTCAGGACTAAAACCACCAGACTCAGAGACAGCATCAGGACTAAAATTACCAGACTCTGGGACAGCATCAGGACTAAAACCACCAAACTCAGGGACAGTTTCAGGACTAAAACCACCAGACTCAGAGACAGCATCAGGACTAAAACCACCAGACTCATGGACAGTTTCAGGACTAAAACCACCAGACTCAGAGACAGCATCAGCACTAAAACCACCAGACTCAGAGACAGTTTCAGGTCTAAAACCTCCAGACTCTGGGACAGTTTCAGGACTAAAACCTCCAGACTCAGAGACAGTTTCAGGACTAAAACCTCCAGACTCTGGGACAGTTTCAGGACTAAAACCTCCAGACTCAGGCACGTGTGCATCTCGTTATGTTCAGATCAGCATGTGTGTGTTTGCATGTGTGTATATCAGTTGGATATAATAGTTGTGTTTGTTTCTCCAGGTGTAAACAGCTGTTCTGGATCTGAATCAGGAAGGTATTGAAATCTTTTGGAGAATACGTCTCCAGGACGGCTCTGAGAAAGAGTTATGGGGCGCTTCAGGTCAGAAGCTACTGCTAGCTGCTGAGCTCAGTGGTGAGAAAGACATGCATCGTTAGTCTTTAATAGTGATGTGACCCTCTCAGATGAACAGCAGCTCTGACTGAGGAGCATTCAGAGCTGCTGTACACACACACACCACAACACACACCACACACACACAAACACACCACACACACACACACACACACACACACACACACACAACCACACACACACACACACCACACCACACACACACACACACACACACACACACACACACACACACACATCAACACACACACACACACACCCACACACCACTACACACACACACACACACACACACACACACACACACACACACACACACACACACACACACACACACACACACACACACACACACACACACACACACACACACACACACACACACACACACACACACACACTGTTTATTTAACCCTTCACAGCGAGCACAGAGGACTTCTGTGTCCAAAAGATGAAAACATGAAAAAAACCTGAAACTCTGAAATCCTGCAGGAAGCAGAAGACCTGCATATACATACAGAGTACATATACTACAGATACTACCTATACTACATATGTACTACATTTACTACAGATACTACATATGTACTAAATATACTACAGATACTACACATAACTACATATACTACAGATACTACATATGTACTAAATACACTACAGATAATACATATGTACTACATATCCTACAGATACTACATATGTACTAAATATACTAGATACTACACATAACTACATATACTACAGATACTACATATGTACTAAATACACTACAGATACTACATATGTACTAAATATACCACATATACTACATATGTACTAAATATACTAGATACTACACATAACTACATATACAACAGATACTACATATGTACTACATATACTACATATACTACATATGTACTACATATACTACATATGTACTAAATATACCACATGTACTACATATGTACTAAATATACCACATATACTACATATGTACTACATATACTACAGATACTACATATGTACTAAATATACCACAGATACTACATATGTACTAAATATACCACATATACTACATATGTACTACATATACTACAGATACTACATATGTACTAAATATACCACAGATACTACATATGTACTAAATATACAACATATACTACATATGTACTAAATATACAACATATACTACATATGTACTACATATACTACAGATACTAGTATAAAAAAGGTCAAAAAGCGTGACCACATCACCCCTATTCTGGCCTCACTACACTGGCTTCCAGTTCGGTTCAGAATTGATTTTAAAATCCTTTTATTTGTTTTTAAAGCCCTAAATGGGCTGGCTCCGGCCTATATAGCTGAACTCCTCCAGCGCTACACCCCAGCCAGAGCTTTAAGGTCTGCTGACCAGCTGCTGCTGGTAGTGCCCAAGACCAGGCTCAAAACCAGAGGGCACCGAGCCTTCTCAGCAGCTGGCCCTAGGCTCTGGAACACTCTGCCCCTCCATGTGAGGTCGGCCCAGACCCTAGGGGGTTTAAATCAACACTAAAAACACACTTCTTCTCTCTGGCCTTCTAGTCAGAGCGGAGCACGACTCCTGACTTTTCCTTGTGTTTTTTATTTTTTATTTTTTATATATATCTGTTGTAATTTATTGTCTTTTATTGTGATTGTAGTAATGTGTTTTTATTACATGTACAGCACTTTGGCTCGACCAAAAATCGCTTTTAAATGTGCTTTATAAATAAAACTTGATTTGATTTGATTTACTACATATGTACTACATATACCACATATACTACATATGTACTACATATACTACAGATACTACATATTACTACATATGTACTAAATATACTACAGATACTACATATTACTACATATGTACTAAATATACTACAGATACTACATATGTACTAAATATACTACATATATTACAGATACTATATATTACTAAATATACTACAGATACCTTGACAAGACTGAACTGCTTTTCCTTCAGGGAAAAGATTGTCCCACTGTTGACCTAACAATCAACATCGGCCCCTCTGTTGTTTCCCCGACTCAGACTGCAAGGAATCTGGGTGTGACCCTAGATAACAACCTGTCCTTCACTGCAAACATCGCTGCTACAACCTGCTGCTGCAGATACACTCTTTCCAACATCA
>NW_022987597.1:177500-182500 GCF_902827165.1 Trematomus bernacchii
ACACACACACACACACACCAACACACACACACCAACACACACACACCAACACACACACACCAACACACCCACACACACACACACACACACCAACACACACACACCAACACACCCACACCAACACACACACACACCACACACACCCACACCCACACACCACACCACCACACACCCCAAACTACACACACACCAACACACCCACTACCAACACACAGCCCACACCAACACACCAACACCACAAACACCACACACCACACACACACACACCTAACACATCACCAACACCACACACACACACCAACACACCACACACACACACACCAACACACACACCACACACACACACACACACCAACACACACACACCAACACACACACACAGACACACACACACCAACACACCAACACACACACACAGACACACACCAACACACACACACCAACACACACACACCAACACACACACACCAACACACACACACAAACACACACCAACACACACACACCAACACACACACTCACACACACACCACACACATGTGGTTGATGTGTTCTTGCACATGTGGAGCAGCTGTGATCATGTTTGTCATGAAGCAGTAATTACAGCTCGGTGTTCGGTGAATATCGCAACGCGACTCTCCAGAGAAGAGGAAGAGAAACTGAAGTCATTCAAAGCTCTGAGGATCCATAGCTTATTTTACAAATACTACATACATGTGTTGTTCAACAGCAACAGTTCAGATGTATAAAGATACACACACAGACACATAACAGAGACCATAGAAGAAGAACTGATCTCGGCTCCTGCAGCAACACAACTGAAATATATATGAGACATCAAACAGGATTAAATAGTGCACGTTATGTAGATGAAGTATATACAGATTAAAAACATACAATAAAATAAATGTGCAGAGGATGTTGTCAGTGACTGCAATCTCAATCAATCTCAATCTTTATTTATATAGCACATTCAAATAAACCTCAGTTGACCAAAGATCGGAAGGTTGTGAGTTCAAACACCTCCACTAGTGTGCCCTTGTTCTCAGTCCTCAGTGACTCGGGGAGAATGGCCCTGTGATTGGTCACAAGTGGCTTTGGATAAAAGCATCAGCTAAATGAAATGTAATGTGTGTCTGCATGTTGTGTGTCTGCATGTTGTGTGTCTGCATGTTGTGTGTCTGCATGTTGTGTGTCTGCATGTTGTGTGTCTGCATGTTGTGTGTCTACAGGAAGTCAACACAGGGTTTGTACTGTTCTCTCACAGGAAGCTGTGGTTCAGATCAAACATCTGAAATGGAGCACCTTTCAACTCAAAGAAATTCAAAGTGCTTTACAACAATGCAACACATTAAGAGCATAAAGAAACAGCAGACACATATTATAAACATCAAAGATAATAAAACATAAATAACACAGGTACATGAATACAAGTTACACTGCAGTGTGAGATGTGAATATATCAATTAAAAGAAAAAGAAGAGTCTTCAGCCTGGATTTAAAAGTAGTCAGAGTTGCAGCGGACCTGCAGGTTGCTGGGAGTTTGTTCCAGATATTTGGAGCATAATAACTGAACTTCTCCAGGTTTAGTTCTGGTTCTGGGGACAGAAAGCAGACCTGAAGACCTGAGAGTTCTGGTTCTTCGGACAGAAAGCAGACCTGAAGACCTGAGAGTTCTGGTTCTTCGGACAGAAAGCAGACCTGAAGACCTGAGAGTTCTGGTTCTGGGGACAGAAAGCAGACCTGAAGACCTGAGAGTTCTGGTTCTTCGGACAGAAAGCAGACCTGAAGACCTGAGAGTTCTGGTTCTGGGGACAGAAAGCAGACTTGAACACCTGAGAGTTCTGGTTCTGGGGACAGAAAGCAGACCTGAAGACCTGAGAGTTCTGGTTCTTTGGACAGAAAGCAGACCTGAAGACCTGAGAGTTCTGGTTCTGGGGTCAGAAAGTAGACAAGAAGACCTGAGAGTTCTGGTTCTGGGGACAGAAAGTAGACAAGAAGACCTGAGAGTTCTGGTTCTGGGGACAGAAAGCAGACCAGAAGACAGAAAGCAGACCTGACGACCTGAGAGTTCTGGTTCTGGGGACAGAAAGCAGACCAGAAGACAGAAAGCAGACCAGAAGACCTGAGAGTTCTGGTTCTGGGGACAGAAAGTAGACAAGAAGACCTGAGAGTTCTGACTCTGGGGACAGAAAGCAGACCTGACGACCTGAGAGTTCTGGTTCTGGGGACAGAAAGTAGACAAGAAGACCTGAGAGTTCTGACTCTGGGGACAGAAAGCAGACCAGAAGACCTGAGAGTTCTGGTTCTGGGGACAGAAAGCAGACCTGAAGACCTGAGAGTTCTGACTCTGGGGACAGAAAGCAGACCTGAAGCCCTGAGAGTTCTGGTTCTGGGGACAGAAAGCAGACCAGAAGACCTGAGAGTTCTGGTTCTGGGGACAGAAAGCAGACCTGAAGCCCTGAGAGTTCTGGATGGTGCATAATGAAGCAGGAGGTCAGAAATGTATTTTGAGCCTTTGTTGGCCTTCAGTCCAAACCCTTCTGCCCTTCAGATTGTCACGATTTTAGTTTTGTCTGTCTTGTCATGGTTTATGTTGAAATTCTGTTCTCCCTGTGTCTTGTCTTCCTTCCTGTGTTTTCCCTCCTGTGTCTGATTGTTTGATTGTGTTCACCTGTTGCCCTTGTGTTTCTGCCTCCCCTGCCCAGCTGTGTCTTGTCCTGTGATTACCCTTCTGTGTATTTAGTCTTGTCTTCCCCTGTGATCCATGTCGGTTCGTTCGTTTTCTCACTCTCCATGTTTGTCACTTACCTCATGCTACCTGTTTATGATTCACGGTTTTTCTCTTGTTTTTTCATGCCAACAGCTTTGTTTAAATAAAGCTCGCTTTTGTTTTGAAACCCGCTTCCCTTTTTAACTGCATTTGAGTCCTAATGATCCCCAATCCTGACACAGATCTGTGACGGAGAACGTATTACACGCATCGTCTTAGCCTGTTAAGCCCGAGAGCCCCCGGTACCGAGGCACTGCCGCAACATCTTGCAGGAAACAGTGTCTGAGGGCATGTTCATTTAATAAACTATGAATGTTTTATATCCATGTAACGGGAAGAAACTCATCTAACTGATAATTTTTTTTTTTTTTTCAAAAGAAAAGCCACAATGCTAACTCTGAGCCTCTGAATTAGCAACGAGCGAAAAATGCTAACACCTTACTGCACCGAAGATCACTCACAAAACCTTATCATTTATCTTTTCTCTACATCCATGACATCGTTTCACATCGTGCGGTGACACAGAATCGATGGACACCCACATTATCACTGAATTATACGAAATGGCGACGTTATAAGCAAAAACGGACATCAAAACAGGTGACGCTAGGTAGCTAAAAATGCTAACATGCTTACCTTGGCTCTGTAGTCTCTCCAAAGTGGTCTTCAATGGCATTAAAACGATAAAAACGCTGCTGAAATTAATCCATAGGTTAATCTAATGTGTCTGTGTCCCTTTGAAATGATTTCTGATAATCCATAAACATTAAAACTGCTTTTCCGTTTCTAGATGTCAAAGCTAGAGTATAGGTTCACTCTGATGGAAAATTACATGAGCAAAGCCCCCACCTTTTCTCTTCACAACGTGTGTGTGTGGGGGACTCCCCCTTCGATTCTATTGGCTCTAACGGTCAGAAAGAGGTGTCAACCATCAAAATCGAGCAAGGGGGGCCAGAGATATGGAAAATCCACCCAAATGACCCCAGAAGTGGTTTCTTTTTGCTAAATCTCTCTAAAAAGGTCAAATGTCACTTGTTTTGCATCAATCTTGATACAGGGTACTTATTATATGTTGTACTTTGGATTCCTAAAGCTTTTAGTCTACTAACCCATCATCCAAGGGTAGTTTTCACTATAAGTAAAAAAGAATTTTTGGACGGACACTATAATTTACAGTTTTTTACTATGTAAAATCTGAATTTTCTTTAAAATAAAAAACATCTATATTGATTCTGACTTTTCTACATCCAACTCACAGGTTTATCATTACTTTGAGAAAAAAGATTATTAATGTAACCCTTTTAGAAGGGAAGATATGGTCATTTGTTCTGGGAATGGCATTTTCGAGCCTGAGACCTGAAAAACAGGCTCAGGGCTTAACAGGTTAGGAGGAAAGCAATGGTTAAATAAAACATAAAGTAATGTAACAAACACTTTGAAAGATATGTTCTCTCGTATATCGAGTCTGCTGTTTTGTACATATCATATTCTATTTGCATGTATATAGACTTCTTGCACTATTTTTTATTTTTTTATTTCATGATATATGTTGCATTGTTGCAGGAGCTCAGGTCAGAAGAATGTAATTGCCAATTGTACTCTGTAGCTGCTGAGCATATGACAATAAAACCTTTGAATCTTATGAATCTTTGACTCTTTAGCTAAATTCACTTCCAGCGAGTTCAGTGTGTTTCCGCTAAAACAATGACCAGGGCTTTTATTGTGAAAGGTAGAAATGGAAGACGTCGTAACGTTTCTCTTTTGGTCAGGAAGACCCCCCTCGGTGCTCTGTTGTCTAACAGTCACTGTGACCATCGGCTAGCTTTCAATACAACACAACACAAACAGAAATGTCCCCCTCGTTTTTAAAGAATGACCTGTTATATCCCCCTCTCTGGTGATGGATTCACTGGCCTTGGAATTATCTAATAAGATAAGATGGAACTTTATTTATCTCCGTGAGGAAATTCAGGCGTTTATAGCAGCAACAGAGTCAGAGTTCACACAGGGTAAAAATAAAGATAAAATAGAATACAAATTAAAATAATAATACCACATAACTAAAGTGATAACGTGATAAAATAACTATTGAAACAAGATATCGCAGTAAAAAGATGAGCATTGGAATGAACAAATGCATGAAGGAACACCTGTTCCTGAAGTCTCTAAAACTCTCTCCATGTCAGGTGTGTCAAGTCATAGAGGCATGATAAACATGTGTGTGGTT